>NC_092818.1:128951712-129251712 GCF_023375885.2 Dermacentor andersoni | reverse complement strand
GGCTTTGCGAAGCGCTTGACAAGGAAAACGTTCCTTCGTTCCTTCGCTAGCTGGTCCTTTCTTTCGTTTAGTCGCTCGCTCACTCGCTCGCGCGTTCGTTCACTCGGGCTATTCGCTTACATCGACAATCATCGTCGATGGTTTCTGCACAATTTTCCCCCCTTCGATTGTTCCTTTGCATTGCATACCTTGGGTCCATTGTTCTGTAATTTGTAACAATGCACTGATGCGATTTCGCAGCTTCGCACGTTTTATTTATTTATTGCTGTAAGCGTTTCTTCCGCATTTGTAAAATTCTTAGCTCCGGCGTTTCCGTTGCTTAGCTCCGACCTGATACCAACTTGCTGGTAAGTGCAGGAACCTAGTGCGTATAGTGCACGCGAGATGCGATTGTTCCAAATGCATCCTATCTCGAAAGCTGACAAGAGTGTGCAAGTCACCTGCACCGCACCGTATATTTTGACACAGGCAAAACGAAAGTGAACGACGAACATGTCACTGCGGTTCATTCGAAAGATATGGCGGCTAAAGCAATTAAAAATTTTCGCATTCGCCATATCTGCTTTCTTTCTATTAGAGTATGTCTCATGCTTTGCTACCACTGTGGCCTGCGGAAACTTCAGTTTCGCATTGAAAACGAGTACACAAGCGTCTAATAGCTAGTGGTCCTTTCGAATGGCTTTGAATATGTGTTTTCTGTGACTGATGGAAGATATAGCCAAAGTCATTTGGTGCTGTGCTTGTGAATAAATAATAATGAAAGGAAGCACGGAATTAGCCTCAATATTGTTACCGTGGCTGCTGACCTAGTGGTACGGATGCGCACAACTACGCGCAGGACGTGAGTGAATTACACCACGGATTCCACATTTACTCATGCGGTATATATACATAAAAACCTAGAGCACATACGTCGCGAAAGTTGCAAGCTTGCACTAGGCGATACCTTACGTTTACTGTTACCCATTGCGATAAAACAACATAAATTTAAACTAGTCGGATGAACGCCTCCCAATGGCTCTGAAGCAACTCTTTCATACAACTCTATCAGAAGCTCAATATTTGACAGAACATGGAGAGACCTAAAGCTCACGCTTTTCTCAGGCGGCTGGGCCAGTTCAGCGGAAACGCTGACGAACTGTAGAACTACACACCAGAAGGCGTCCAGCATTTAACGAATGCAGAATGTTTGCGCCAAAGCAGTTCCTCAAAGTACGCTTGCACTTGTTTGCTTGAGAGTCTTTCGACGTTCGTTGTCTTGCGTTTCAATCGAATCTCCTGCGTGAAACGCCCCTCCGAAAACCTGTCTCGCTTCAGAACAGACTTCAGCTGCAAGGGTCTAAGAGCGAGGCGTTTCCCCTCGTTTTTTCGCTGAATCAGCTTATCTTGACGAGTGGTCAAACACCTAGAAGGATCCGCCTGCCCTCCCGCGGTATTGCCAGTGACCCAAGTGAGAGCATTCGACTCGTGCGTCAACAGGACTTTCACTTACTTCAGCGGTGTTGGCACTGAGCTTCCTCGCAAACCGTACGTAACTCACTTAGCAAATTGATCTCTGCGTCCTGTCCGGCTGATTCTTTGGCGCACTGCCCACTCAAAGGGTGGTTCGAACTTTTCCTTCTTCGCGTCTTTCACGTCGATACGGAAGGCAGCGTCACGCAGAATGCCGTCGCTTGGACCCGGACGGCGGACGCTTCACCTGCCGTAGAGCAAACAAGACTCTGCTCGGTCATCAACGGGTTCGGGCGCCGCTTGACCTGCCAAGATATAGGCGCTGCAAGTTCGTAAATACTGGAAGCCGTGAAGACGCTCCTATCACCTTTTCGACGCTGGCCACAAGGGACCCAGAGAACTGTAAAGGCCTAAAACAGATGAAGAAGAAGAAGAAAAAAAAAAATCTGGGAACATTGCTAAAGCAACCGTTTCTTTATTTTTCCGCAGAGAAACGAAAGAAAATAAACACTCAAGATTTCCTGACAATTGTTTAATGTTATAAGCATTAAATCGACTGCTCCCCTATAGTAATGCAAGCAAGTGCCATGTAGCGTTTAACAGCAGGGGATTAAAATATTGGTGCCGTTCTTGCTTATATTTTTATTTTTGGGATTTAAGGCACGCCGTAGTGGGGGACGCTGAATTAGTTTTTACCACTGGGGTTTCCTTAACGTGCACCCGATGCACGGTACACGAGTATTTTCGCATTTCATCCCCATCAAAATCCAGCCTCCGCAGCGGGAATTCGAACCCGCGACCTAATGCTTATCAGCACAACGCCATAGCCGCTGAGCCGCCGCGGCGGGTAAGGTTCTTGCTTAAAGCATGTTTTCTCATCGTAGTAAAAACAGGAAAAGAAACAGTGTGCAAAAAATGTTTTATTACTATATTATTATTATTATTATTATTATTATTACTACGCGCCATCCACCTTGATAACACACAGCAAAGCTCAATTCAAGCGCAAACAGTTGTGCATGGCGTCGTCAGGCAGACGTGTTTAGACTGCTGCTCAGCGCGATGGGTTCCGAGAGTCACCGATCGTGTACCTTTTCGTGTACTGCAGACGTTACCACTTGTCGTGAGAATAGCGGAGCGCGGTTTTCACGAGATGAAATACACGAGAAAAAAATTCGCCGACGATTACGATACTCCCTAAAGCGAAATTTGAGCGCAGCTGTACACGCATTTTCATTTCGCGATATATTGGCTGGCGCGTACAATGAGTCTCTTGCGGCACGTTGCAAACGGAGCGGTTTGTGGCACGACTACCTCGCTAATGGGAGATCGCGAGAGCCGTCGCGTGGCTGACGAGTCAGCGCGATTCACAGCAGCCGCCGCAGACGGACCTCCGCTCATACGGCGCTTTTCTCCCATAATACTAAGCGCGCTACTCTGTCGCCATCTCGTAGCCATCGTTGCCGCAACGTTCGTCTTGCCGTGGCCTCCGCGATCAGCTCGCCGCCGGAGCTGATCGCGGAGGCCACGGTCTTGCGCGGCACTACGAGTTTCCTCTCACGCTTTCGCTGTACCCTCCTACTCCACTTTCAGTCTCCTTGTTCAGCTCCACTTTCCTCCGCTATCCTCCTCGCGCCCTCTTCGCTATCGCAGTCTTTCGTCTCCCGCTGTGCTCCGCGTTCGCTTTCATCCTTCGCTGTGTTCGTTCGCTCGGTTACGAGGGACAGCGCCGACGCAAGAACGGTCTCCTTAGAGCTGCGCTCTAAAGATTGTCAAAGTAAGCTAATAGCTATCTAAATCTGTTAAATTGTCTGCGGTAGTCGTTGGCACAAAATTTATTGTTTTCGCCGGTCACGGCGGCCTCCCATAAACGCCGAATGTCGTGTCGCTTTTCTAGCTTCTGTACTTTTTCTTCCACATTCAACGCAGCAGAACTTGGGTCACTGCTTCGCCAACCCGCAAGGTTCACCTACATCTGTTGTGACGTCAGCGCCTCTTCGACCAACTAGCGTGGTCCGGAGGCACCTGTAATTTTCAGTCTCCCTAAGTAACCTATTTTCCGTTCGCTGGCACCATCTCCTTACAGTACTATCGTCCTCACGGCGCCAGCCGCTCATTCTATCAGCGGAGAATCCAGCCACCGACCATGAAAATGGGAGATGAGTGAGAGAAAACTATTTGTTTTAAAATCGATCATACATTCTACTTCATTGCGTCCAAGGCGTGTCTATATAGAAGCGTACTCAATTTCCGCGAGTACCAGCTTACTGTAGATGACGTTTTGCGGTCCCGGAAACGATGAGTAACAAGACTGCTGGTGAGGTTTGGACTTCACCTTTTTGACTAATTCATGAACAATTAGTCCAGGGCTGCAATACGGAGCTCGGAAAGGCACGTAGATATATTGACTTTGAGGACAACTGCTTTGCCCCAATTAACAAATAACATATAACACCTGCGGCTGGAAATACCCTCATCTCCCAGCAGAACCAGACTTGGTCCGGAAACGCACATGCAAGTCTTTGCAACAGGATCTCAGGTGAACAAGATCGACAAATTGCGTAGTGCTATACAGCGCAAATGTACGAGACAACTTATACAAACTCGCCGTGGCGGCATAGTGACTTTGGTGTTGCGCTGCTAAGCACGAGGGTGCGGGAACGAATCCCGGCCGGATTTCGATGGGGGCAAAATGCAAGAACAACCGTTTCCCATGCATTGGGTGCGCGCCAAAAAAAAGGAAAACAGATGGTCAAAATTAACAGGAGTCCTTCTACACGTGCCTTATAATCACATCGTGGTTTTGGCACGTAAGATCCAGGAATTTATTAATAATTCATTTGAACTTATGTGATCCTGCGCACATTACTACATTCTGTGACTCTTACATGCACTGACTTCTTGCCTATACTTTTCATATGTATTTTGCGCAGTTCAATAGTGACGAGCAGTGTTTTTCAGCACTTGGGTATCTTATCTGAAGCACATTATTGTTAATGTTTATTTTTTCCTACCACTGAGCCAATGAAAGTGCCTGGTGTATGCAATTTTTACCACCAATTCCGTTTTCCCCAAACTCTCTTGTTCTTCTGAAAAAGAAAAACAAGAAAGAAGCATCTTAGCACTAAGTAATTGCGAAAATTTGCATCTCTATGTCGGAGTACGCTTTGCCCAAGCGCAAAACTTGTTCTCTCTAAGAAATCTCTATATTTGAGTCGGAAAGCCAGACTTCAACGACGCAGGTAGGAAGAGAGGAACTCTGACAAAAAGAAAATGCCAGCTCTCCCGAAATCCAGAGTTGATGTAAGCATGAAATGGCTACCGGCAAAGCAGATTGGTCGAAGTACGACGAATACTCACAACCATCTCACAACCATCCGCGGAGCGCCGGACGCTGCCGCGGCTTGGTCACGCAGCGTGGCACTATCTCTCAAAGGAGGCGCCGCAAAACCTACGCCGCGGAACTCACGGACCGCTGGCGTTGAAAAGAGCCCAGGCAACCCTGCCTCAGCGCCAAAAGATGACAAGCAAGGGTATGGTGCACTGTATCTACCTTTTGAACGTTGCCCATTAGAAATGACAAATAAAACTTCAGCGTACTAGAAATTACAGCTTGAGTGATATTGTGAACAATAGGAAGAAATCGGAATCACAATTTTTTGTAACTTGTTTGGGCAGTAACTAGCATATGTAATGCAGTCCTGTACAAAGGATTTAAGGGCCAGAGAACACATTTTCTTAAGTTTGGCTGCGTGCCCGGATGATCTCGTTATGTTCTCGCAACGATGGCCGGATGTTCTCGTCTGAGTGCACGGATAACAGCTCTGGCTTTTGGCTCAAGGTCACTCGAAGGTCGCCGAAAACGGGAGCTAAAAGCATGACATGCTTAATACTGACACGAGTGCGAACTGATTGACATATCTGCTGACTTCGAAAGAAAAAATGTAACCTGATCTGCAAGGCTGAACAAACTTCCGGTTTATGTACGAAGCCTTCCCCCATTGAAAACTATTATTCTGCAAACTGACCTATTAACTACGACTTCCTCCAGCCTTAGCGAGATGCCTGGTATGACCGCTACGCTACAGAGAAACTCCGTTTCACCGAGCGGGAAACGGAGATTGAAAATCTTGACGGCCACGCGTGCCTCAACATTTCATGCGAGGCACACGAAATGCGAAGCATATCCGGAGGCAGCAACATCGCCAGCGCCTATCGAGTTCATGACTAGCGAACCGTTGAAAGGTCGTCACCTATACCGGAGAACCTCTCAAGCCTTCCGAGTGCTCGCTTAGCCTGCGTTTCGCTTGCCCTTCCTAATGACGACGTTGTCCACGCTGCAGCAATCGATCAATAAAAGCTATCACTACAGAGAACAAGCAGTCCAAGCTATTCGCGTCTCCCTCTCCGCGAAAGAAACTCGTGGTCCCTTGACAGCCAGTACGTTGCGCCGACACATTAGGGGGGGGGGGGGGGGGAGGGGGCTCCAGGATGACGGAGTGTTTGTAGCAGCTGTTCCGGCTTGCGTTCGCTACACGGAATCGCATTCCGTTAACCGAGAAGCAACAGCCAGGAAACAAAAGGGCACGCGATTCACGGCGCGGGTAATAATGTCCATCGATGATAGGCGAGGTGCAAAGGTGAGGCGCAGTATTGCCCGCAGAGCGCCCGAATACACGTGGGCGCGCCACGGAGATTGCAGCATGCCAGTTGACGTAAGCAGCTTCCCCATCAATCACGCCGCTCGTCGCCTGCCAAGTGGTAGGTTCGTACTTTTCTTTCATCGCATCGCATTTTGGTCTCCACTCAGCGAAGCTGTGCTCGCGGCAGCGAGCCAACGCTGAAGCGGTGCGGCAGCGGAACACAAGTTTCGGGGGGCGCGCCCGAAGTACGGTCCGAGATGGGCCGCCCGTGAGCGTTGCCACGCGTTTACCCGGAAAGCGCTGGGCTCTTAAAGGCTCCTCTCCATTAAACCGGGCGCTTGCCAGCGGTGCAGCGTAAGCACTGGGATATTTCTGACATTATTTCTCGGTCGGGAGTACACCCGTACTTGCGGTAGACGGACGGGTAAGGACAGCTGTTTGCGTCGTGTATTAGCTTGAGTGCCCAGAGATATGGCACAGACGTGGGGCACCTCAGCGACTTGTGGCAGTACCGCTTATAGAGCGGTGTTAGGAGAAGTGATTTTCCGGCTATTCCGTCACTCGAGTATAACGCCACAGTAACGTAAAGAAACGGCAGAAGATATTGCGCCAAACACAATTTAATGTTTAGGAGTCACTCCAGTAGCGCAACAACGGAACGGACGATGACACAGAAACAAACAAAAACACACGTACCCTCAGAAAATCAAAACAAACAAAATTAAGGACAGCTACTCAAAGGAAACGTTTCAGCGCCACCAGAAACAGCGCAAGCTGTTCTGGATGTGCCATTTATTGCCTTGAGATGTAGTACAAGTTTCTAAAACGACGCTGCTTACCCGCTGCGAAACGCCGTAGTACTTCGCCAGGCGTATTGACCGGGAATGCTAGCGACGTAGAGTGCAGCCCACGGTTCAAGAGAACGCAAAGTTAGCATTTCGGAATGATTTCTGCTTAGTTTTGACACTGATGCCTCGTTAATATTTTGCACCATCATTCTTTTACCCAAGGCGCCACATCAAGCCCTTTTCTCCCTATGAAGTTGAACATACGTTCAAGCTACGTTGGTTTTAGTACTTTTTAGACGTACCCGTTAACAGCAGACCATAATGTACTCCTGAAAGTACAGACGATCACAAATATTTTCTCTTTCATGCGAACGAGTTATCCTCAAACTGACGGCGATATTCCGCACTGACAACTGTGAATGTCGCGAGATCTATTTAAACATTTTACTTGCCTTTGTTCGCCGGGCAGAGCTTCGCATTGTAGAGGTGCGCGAATATTTCTGAGACCAAATCAAATACCAGCCGAATAGTTCCATACATAAATCGAACAGCAAGTACTTTGCGAATAATTTTCCAATAATGAAGAGCCGTTTGCACCATTATTATAAGAGTAATTTCACATCCTTTTATATTAGCAACGTGAGCAAGCTTATGTCCGTACATTGCATATTATGAAGCGCTGTACGTAATAAAAGCACAAACCAGCACTTTAGGGACACAGAAGCAGTTTGTTCGCATACCTAGTACTCTTTTGTGAGTGCGAATGACAGTGATTTAGTCAGAAAAGCCTAGCTCTCTGCAGCGATAGCATGTTCCACTATGTAACCTCTGGTGCTTTGTTCCCATTGAGGGCATGAGGCTGAAATTCATCACAATTTTGCTCCAACTTTATGTCGCATCGTGCCCAGCTGACGATTTAAAATATCCGAAAGCTGGTCGAATAATATCCGCATTTGCGAAGAGCGACTATTCGATTCGAAGACCACCTACTCGAACTGGATTCGATATGCGAAATTTTCGAATAGTGGCACACCCCTACTTCGCAGCCATCTCGCGTTCACAGACTGCAGGACCACACTACGCCGTCGATGTTCCGTTTATAGTCGCAATTTAACTGAATACGCAGTGGGTCGTATCAGACATTGTATGTGGGATTATGGCGGCCCAGCAGAGGTCAGGAAAACAAGATGGAGCGGCTACATAGGCAATTGTACTAGATTTATATATAGAAGAGATAAAACGAATACATCCCTCGCGGTACGCAGATTCGTATCCGACCGACTTCGCCGTCACACATCCTCCTTTCCCACGTTTGCCAAGTTGCCGTCCCTTTTCGATGAATTTGTTCTCTCAAGCACGCTTCAAGTGACGCGAATACGCGCTGCAATACAGGTTGTAGCATGAACTTAATAGACCCCACGATGTTTCATATTTTAACGCGACAGTGTTAAGGAGCTCGTGTCGCAGAAAAGCCGGTGTCGTCGGCATCGGCGGCGTTGGCCGTGAGCGCTAAATCCCAGAAGGCACTTCATAAATAAAAAAACATCTTGCAAGATGGGCTACCACTCAGCCACGAGCTCGTTCCTTCAAAACAGGACAAAATCGCCTCTAGTGAATGCGGTGTTCCCTTAGAAACGTGCCGTGGAAAGTTATACTGCGGTGTATATCGGTAATTATGACCATGTAACTTACAGAAGTCGCAGTTTCACGAGTAGCGAAGTACGTTTCCGCTACATTTCTTCTGCGCTCTGCGCACACGCAGAGCCATCTTGCGGCAAACACAGAAGACCCCCTCCTCGCAATGTACGGCACTGCCCCGACACGTGGCGCGCCACTCGCCCCATGATCGCGTCCGCCTTCATGGCGTGTCGGGGCCCGGCTATCTGTGCCGATCGCGACGTTTGGCTGGCGTAGCGCGTTTCAGTAGGCGGTGCGAACGGGGTGCGATAACGCCATCGCGTGCCACTCTTGAAGGCGAAGCTTAAGCGTCCTCCAATTTTTACTTATACGGCTTAGGCAAAAAAAAAAAAAGCCAAGTTGATGAAGTGGACTCGTATAACTCCGTAGAAGACGAGACGGCAACTTTGTCCACCTTTGCGAATCTAACCACAACATTAAAAAAAAGGGGGGGGGGGAGGGTTTAAAGTTCACCAGATGTATCTGCCTGCTATAAGAACAGACTTGAAAAGCTATTGTATCACAGGGCATTTTTTTTTCGGGTATCAGAAGGTTAAGTTAGTATTGCGACAAAGTATTTATTTAAAACCTGAAAATGCTCACAAGCTCAAATATTCCTGAGCAAAGGTGAAACACGGCGTAGTCGAAAATTGGGCGAGAATTGAGCGTTACAGCTTGTCGTGTTTGCAGGAGCGGCGCTAACGTAGTCCCGCCAATTTTGGATTGATGGACAAAAGGCACGACAGGAATCACAGGTAAGAAACATTTATTGACAAAAAAATAAACAAACAAGGACAGTGTTCTTATAGTACAGAAGAATAAAAGGTCCATCTCCGAAACTCCTCCGCTGCTCCTGTTAGTGTGGAAAAAAGAGAAGAGAAGAAAAAAATCAAAATGACAGGTGAACTGGTATTCGCAACAAGCCTAACAGCAAGCACAAGCAATAAATACGCACTTGATTTTTAAACAGCAGCTGCAGTGGACGGCGAATAAAGTAACCTGTCCAGGAAATGGAAGCCCTAAGACGTGATCACCGTTTTCTTACACATGCCCTTATTTTTTTTCTTTTGCCCAAATATAAACGAGCCGGACACTTTAAAGATCACTGCAGAAAGCTTATATTTTACCACCAAACCGAGCCCTCACACAAAGATAACATAAGGGAAATACATTCATAGGTCCTAAGTGAGACGATGTAGACAAAGAAGCTTGATTTCTATCACCAGCGTTTAGTTTCCTTCCTTTGATGTATACACGTATTTCTATGACCGCGATGACAGCTGTGGCCAACCTGCAGTGCGCTTTTTGTTTGTTGGTTTCTTCCTTTCAAGCTACATATTAAAAAAAAAATCGACTGCGAGCGCAATTCCATCGCTTCGGTTAGGTTACTCGAAAAGGCGGGCGTCACTTCCACGACAGATCACGAAGAGCAATCAGCTAACATCATAATTCCATTCGAATATTTTTTAACAATTTCCTTATCGCACATGTTGCAATTACGAAAGCGAATTTGGTCACTATTTGGTGCAACAGACAAGTATACAAAGTTTCTTTATTGCTCTGAATACTATTTTTTTATTTAAGTTCACAAAAGTTACTCGAATCCCGTCGCTAGATTAATTATACGTCCAGGCCGACATCATTTGTTACAAAAAATCAATAAACAAAGCGATCAATTCAGTAATTATGCCAATTTATTTAACTTCTTAGTTGCAACCTTCACGGCACACGCTTATATTTGGAGAGTTCAAGGAAATCGCCACAAAGGTCTAGCTTCGTGTTTCTACACTTCAACACGGCCCACATATGTAAACTGAGCTAAATGGTGTCAAATTATTCAATGAATTTAGACGTGATTACGCATGCAGTAGTGTGAAATCTGGCTCGCAGTGCAACCCCCCGTGTGACGTAGTATGGTGGCGTTAAATAAAAAAAATAAGCTTGGCTATACGGCACCATAAAGCGGTAGGTCTCGCCCCTGCTGCTGAAGTGACTATGCATCGGATCCGCTCGGGAGTTGAGCAAATTCCCGATCCGATTAAGATCGTGGGAAGAGAGTGAAAAAGGGCGACGGCAGCTTCATTTTGGGGCGGCGCTTTTACGTCTCCACAGGGGGTTGGACAGAGAGCCGCGTTTCGCGCTGACGCGTGCGCAACGGGGTAAATTCAACGATTAATTTAACGCCAGTGCCTTCTCGGTCTACGTGGCCATCTCGAAATGCAGGAACACGAAACAAGATTGTTATTACGATTCCCTCCAGCTTTCCGATATAAACACGTGCCACGAAGTAGGTAGCCAGGTAGTGAATGCATGGAATTAGTTTAATTAGCACATGAATTGCCTTGACTTGTCTCGCAAATTATGCCCCCCCCCCCCCCCCCCGGCAGGTAAATAGTTTGTAGAGACGGAATCCGAGTACTAGGATCTTCTTTTTTTCTTTTTAAAATGTCCGAAGTAAACGAGAGAAACACACTGTATAGAATTCCCCAGACTAGCGCAGCTTCGAAACATGAGTAGATAAAATGCACACATCAGGTGACTCTCGTACGGCACAGAGAGAAGTCCGAAAAAAAAAAAAAAGTCTTCGTGAATGACTCGCGCAAGCCAGACTTTATGAAGCGCGACGTCGCAAAAGCAGCAGACAAGTAAAACACTCGCGTTTCGCACGAATTCGCGTCGTATGAGTGTTACTTACGCTACACACGGCACCAACGGGTAAAACTGCATAAACAATCACATATATATATATATGCCGGTTTCGGCATTATAAATCAGTAGCGCTAAATGGTTGGCCCCGTGGACCCAAGAATCACAGTCCGGTGGACTCGTGGGACGGAGGCCCACGCCACGGTTTGCATCAACAGCACAAAGACTGCGATTTTCAACGCCGCTCTCCTGCGCTCCTTTCCCAAGCGTGTTTCTCTAAAGAAGACGGCGCAGGAAACTCACGCCACCTGGCTTGCCGCGACGTCGGCATCCGGCCGGCTGTCCCGTCCCGCACAGGCATGGCCGGCGTATATATAACAGGGCTGCGGGGAAGGGACGGCGGCGGAAGCAGGAGCGGCGAAGGAGCGCCTAGATGAGGCCCAGCCGCTCGCGCTCCTTGGTCTTTTTCCGGACCATGTCGACGTTCCGCTCGCGCCACGTGCTCTTGCGAAGCTTGATCGGACGGCTGCCCACGTACTTGCCTGCGCACGCACAAGAAACAAAAAAGACAAAGAAAACTCGTCAGTCCTGTGCACGGTGCATACTACAATCGCAGCTGTAATAGCTACAGACAGTTTCTCTGCGGAAACGTTCCCCCACATTGTTCCGTACGTTTTCAGTTGCGCTTCCCTTACGGCTCTTACGGAATCTACGTGAGTTCGCTGCAAATTTAGAGTAACTTTCGTAACAGATAATAGATGGAAGAGAGAAAACAAGGTGAGAAAAGGTGCGGAAGCCAACCAGACGGGGGTCAGGTTTGCTATCCTAAACTGGATGTGAGGAAGAGGGAGAATAAACAACGGGCAAAGCGTGAAAACTGCGCGCACGCAGGAAGATACACGCGGGAGGTCCAGCGACGATCATTCCAGCTGGTGCATCGCAACGAGCAGTAGAGTGCGCGAATAGTTTTCTGCGCCAGCGACGGATGTGGCGACGGTACAAAAGCTTTCGGCTCAATTTCTTTTAAAAAGTCTAGCAGGCTTATTGTGGTTTGCAGAGGGATCCGCTCGACATCGCAATGAGGTGAAAACAATGCCCGACGTGTTCGATGCTCAACAAGAAAACCTTCTGTACCTACAGGGTCGTCAAACGTATATCTACCCTCACGTATTTTGCACAAAACGCTTTGCGCCTTTGAGATGATTTTGAGGATAAGCTGCGCAATGTCTGTGACACCACTGCGCCTGTGCGCGAACCTGGTTGCTGCAAGTGCGCACTTAAGAGTTGGGGTCGGGCATGTCAAAAGGGTTAGCTGGCCCATTACGTCGTGCGACTCATCCACGCTAAGGACGTTGTTGAAGGGAGGAACGTGTCGTCATCGAGAACGAGGAGTACTGGGTTTATTTGCATCTACATGAAGAGTGGAGAACGTTACGTATCATCAGTCTAGCATGACTGAACTGAAACACACTGAGGAGCCGAAAAAGTCTGCTTTCGAGCGGGGGCACACACTCCAGACTACTGTCGGAAAGAAAGCAGATGAGTTCGGAGGATGCAGATGGACGCGTAGCGTAGAGGTTGTCGGGAATTTTCCGTTGGCCGAGCCAAACAAAGCGACACAGACGACACTCGCTAACATCGAGGGAAATGGCTGGGCAAACGCTTTGCCTACAGATGCAATAGGGGCGGCATCTGTATACACACTGAACCTGTACTAAGCAATAGATCGCCGGGCCCGCTTTTGGCTGCTGCTGCTGCTGCTGCTGCCCGCGGCAGCCACAGGGAACCAATTAACGGCTCCTTCCCGGCGCAGCGCACGCTGCGACCACGGCTTGAATGCGTCCCTTGCGCCAACGCTTTCGGTGAGAACCACGGGTCCCGCAGTCGTGCCCCCGACTTCGCAGTGCAAACAACCTGCGGCGTGTCTAGACGCGCCGTAAATGCCGGGCCAAGCACGCCTCACTCGGGTCACGCCCGCTGAACACCGCACCAGCGTGCAGTAATCGCCGCGGTCGACAAGTTCTCCCAATGCTGACAAAATAGCATACGTGCACGGCGCGCGCCGTATACCGACGCCTATATGGCTTTGCGTGCCTCCGCATTTCGCACAGAAAACTACACAGCCGCACGGCGCAAACATACTGCTTGTCTTTTTCTTTTTTCTTGGGCCATGCGGCAGACCACGAGGACCCTTGTGACATTAACGTCTTCTCGCTAATGGGTCTCTTACTACATCGAAGGCGAAATGCGAAAACACCCGTGTACTTAGATTTAGGTGCACGTTAAAGAACCCCAGGTGGTCGAAATGTCCGGAGTCCTCCACTACGGCGTGCCTCATAATCAGAAAGTGGTTTTGGCACGTAAAAGGAACCCCATAATTTAATTTAATTTTTTACTGCATCGAAGCACCAAGCAAGAGCAGCGTCTTTCGTCGGAAAGATTTGTGGCATGATCTTGCGAGCGCTATTCAAGAATAGCTCTGCCTGTATCTTACAGTGCGCTTAGAGCAAATGCTGAGATGCATACACTGTCCGCGCAAAGTAAGAAAAAAAGTAACTACAAAAAGAAGAGAACGCCAAGCTCACGCAGAACCTTACATAGTCATAGTCCTCCTGGATGTTGAAATGGTTTCATAGCACGCATGCATACATATATAATCTGTATAAACTCGGCTTTATTTCAGGTTGAGCAAGTACCGTATTTGCACGTAAATATCGCGGTCACAAATATAGCATAACATAACGTAGTATAACGTGTAGTGTATATATATATATATATATATATATATATATATATATATATATATATATATATATATATATATATGTGTGTGTGTATATAACGCAAAGTGATGCTGCAAGTAAATAGGAAACTACCAATAAGAGCGGATGCCCGCAGGGCACGTTAAGCACTGTTACACAGTGAACTGCTCCTCGCAAAGCACAGTGATTGGACGAGTGCATTCATAATTCACTCGTTCTTACTGCTGAGGTATTTGTCACTGTCGGCGACAACACGGCATCGTCCTCTATATGCCAACAGGTTTACTGGATAAGCAACAGTTCAGAAGTGCCCGCGGCAGGAGCGAACACGGTTACATACGCGGTAGCGATTGCGGTGGTGCCTATGGTGGCTTAGCTCACTACAGTTTGAAGCGACAGAAAAAAAAAAGAAGAATTAAAACGAAAACCGCGACATATTCGTGTCATGAACTCGAATATAACGCGAGGCGTGGTCCGAGGCCGGAAATTGCGAAAAAAAAAAAATAATAAGTCGCCGCCACTACGGCATGCCGCAGTGCGCTATACGTTTTATCTCTTGCATTAACTGCGCGGCTTCACATCCTGGCGTTTATCATTATATTTCTTAAAGTCTGCACCGATACCGCGGTGATTAATTATTCGACACGTCATCGAAACGCAAAACAAAAATAAGAAAGACTGAAAGACAGACATTGAAAAGAAATAGAGATATGAAAGAGACGGCACTTTGCAAAGCTTTATTTATAGCGGCCACCGCGCGAAACACGACACCGGGTGCGATGCGGATGCTCTCACACAGGTCGAGGCACGGAAGCGGCCGCCTACTCGCACCGCCTAATACAAACAAACCTACTTAAAAATATATTTACAAGGTTACCCAATGTGAAAGCTTACCTCCGGAGTTTAGTTACAGCAATGTTCGGTGCTCGGCTATCTAAAGGTACTGCTGTAAAAGCTGGATTAACAAAGTGCATTTCGGCGTGAGGCTTTTTTTAATTAAAAAGCCGATAGCTTTCTTTGTATCTTCCGCCCGTTTTCCTTGTCGGTGGTTGATGGTCGGACTTGACCTGCCTATACAAAAGCGCCGACGCGAAGGGCGCGTGCTTTCGTGCAACAGAGAGAGAGAGAGAGAGAGAAAGAGGGAGAGAGAGACGAAAAGTCTTCGCCCTTGGTGGTGTTAGGGTTGGCGTTGAGACCACGTGGCGAAAGGAATTTCAACCGACCATCCCACCGCTGCCACCAGTTTTTTGCGTTCTTCAGGGTAGCGTATCGTACTGCTACGCAAGAAGTAACGTCGGTCGAGCTTCGATGGGCAGGCGCCGCTACTTCTCGGCAGCAGCACGATACGCTACCCTGGAGAACGCAACAGTGGGCAGCCTCCTCAGTCCAGCCAGGAAGCCGTGGACCCGAGTCATCTCCCTTGGGCCTTAGTTTGGCCGACAAGACTAAGCTGGTCATCCACGCTGGGGGCTTGATAGCTGGGCATCCCACAGCTCTTCGAATTCGGTTAGGTCTTTGTTGCCGACAGTTCCATGTGGTCCACCTGAATTCCCACAGCGCGTGTTTAGAGCGTTTGTTACGTTGCCAAGATGCACATTCGTAGCTGTAGGTGTTGGGCGAGATCCCGTGTAGGCATAAGGTGTCTGGAACGTGACTGTCGATTTGGATTTTTTTGGAGCCTCGCAGTCGAGTTTAGGGGCGCGCTCTTCGCCGAATGCCGACTATTGCAGCTTCCTGAGATGAACGTTTAGTCCACCGGTGCCACGACTACGGATGTGCTGATTAACGGCTGTGTTCTCTACAGAATCACACAATGAAGAAAAGAAAGAGAGAAAAGCCGCTAACGAAATATCTCCACTGCAACATATATAGGTCTTCAAGTTCATTATTCCATTAATAAAGCGAATAGCTTTCGCTTGCGCCGACATTCATCGCCGATGGTTTCTGCACAATTTATTTGCGTCACATCGGACGCTAAGAAAGTGTGAACAAAAATTATGCTAATCCCACGCAATGCGGCGGTGGTGGATGCGAAGCTTGTCGACGGCTTCTATGACGTTCTCAACACTGAGACGATGTTCGTCTCACAGTGCAGGTATATTGCAAGTGCCAGTGTATGCACTAAGGAGTAAGAAACGTAACGCGTGACTTTTAAATCGTCTAGATCGCTTGCAATGACATGATCGATTGCGCCTCCCAACGGCGACGTTGGCCACTACTTTAGGGCCCAATCAAACTATGCGAACGCCATTTGTGATGTATAAACCAGCGACACTATGCGAAATGTTCGTCTCCAAACTTCTCAGCGCTAACACAGAGGCAGATCCAGTCTAGTATCCACAGATGAGGATGGGCGGGACGGGGGTGGGGGAGTTCTCTTTGCATGTTCGATACTGTCAGTCGGCAGAAACATCACTGTTTAGTGCGTCTGAGATGAGTCCAGTTTTGTTATCATTCAGCGTTCAGCGAACGTATTTTTTGTGCACTGGGTGTCTCCAAAACACGTTCCGTTTGTCCGTTCATTAGCTCAGTAATACGAGGATGTCTCCCTCCTTTAAAGCGAAAGCGGTTTCTAACAAACACGTCTAGAGGCTGCTTTGTGCTGTTAGCGATCGTTACAGCAAAAAAGAATAGGAAGAAGAACCACAGGAGACAGCAAGTAAGAAACGAACGACAGTCAGTGCTGGATAACATGCCAATGTTTGGTGCACGATGGGCTGAGGCACCCTATTTGAAAGCTCGATCCACACCGATACGATCCTCATCATCAGCCTATATTATGTCCACTGCAGGACAAATTCCTCTCAGAAACGCTCGCACATACTTCAATTTAGGTGCACGTTAGAGAATCAGAGGTGGTCAAAATGAATCCGGAGTCCTCCGTTACAGCGTGCCTCATAATCACGTGGTGGCTTTGGCCCGTAAAGTCTCAGAATTCCATTCTCTTTAAAAAAACAAATTTTCATATGACCAACGTCCTCGCGGGCAGGGACAAGATCTGATGGCTGAATCGTAAAACATCGCGCCGGGCGAGTAAATGAGAGTCTACGCAGCTTTTGAAATGATCGAATCACGATCGCAGGACTCATTCACAAAATTTCGCGTTGTCTAAGTGGCACTGTAGTTGAATACAAATGTTAAATTTCGATCAATTCTAGTCACTTGGTGTTGCGTATATGAAACTTTTTCTGACCAGAAAACTCTAATTTTTTCAGTGACAAACTGTTTATCTCGAACATGAGTTGCATCACGCTCTATCATGTTTCGCAATCGTCAAGCATATTTCACACTATTTTCTTGCAAGTAAGTCTCATTACCACTTTCTGATGTAAAAAATGCTGTCTGTTTAGATTAGCATAGGAATATTTCTGTTCAACGCACTTTCAGACTACCGGAGACTACTCGGAAGACATCCCTTTATCACCGTAGAAATAAAGATACTGTTACAAAAATGAGGAAGAAGAAAACACAAGAACACCTGTGAGCACTTTATTGCGCCTTTTAACGCCTACCCTTGATCCCCCCTTGAGCCCCCCCCGCCACCTTTTTTTTCCTAGTGTGTTAGTGCTCCAGCTGCTTACTCGGTCAAGTGCCCGGCAGCCTGAAGTTCTCAGCTTTCTCGTTTTAGTTTTAAATATCTTTGACGCGCTTACAGAACAATGTTTACTGAAAATGATCTAAGCAAAGAAGGTTGTCCCCCGTTTTTAAAGCGCTAATTCTTATCGCTTGCGGAGGCCAGCACATACTGAAGCACAAAACTACGTAACTTTGTTTTGCCCACTAATTTTGTCCGCCGTTTTATCAGATGTTCAAGAGCGCATTTTGGGATCAATGCTGCTAAAGCAGCCCGTGCATTAACGCATCGCAGCGACAACCCCGTTTCCTGAGAATGGCGGCTTTCGTGATATACTTAACGCGCTGGGCAGCAACAATATCAGAATAGCTGCGGCCGACGGAGTGGCTGACCGAACACGTAGCACGCACTGGACAGACAAACACAGCAATACAGCGCGGACGCACTAGCTGAAGGCCAGATGCTGCAGTTCATCGTCGAAAATGGACCGAAAAGTCACGAGTGCGTCGCCACAACGTAACAGCAATGGCGAGTAACCAACCGTACACGCACGTGTGCACATCGATTACTATAGCAGGCGACGCCAGGGGCAACCGACACTAAGCGTGGTGACGACCGCGAGTCCGCTCGATTTCGCAGGAAACAGAGTCCTGGAGTATTCCGTATGTACTGTTCTACAGACCTGCAGACTCGCATTTTAAAAACTCGAGCAGAGCAGGTCGGCCGACAGGGCCAAGTTGCCTTCACGTAGCAAGCGAGCGCGGTCTCTGCGCGCGGCAGCAGAGACCCTCACTTGACGTCACACGCGAGAGGGCGCCACTCAAAGATCTCGGGGCTAGCACGAATTACTCGGCCTGCCCAGCTCAACGTCTCCCTCTTAATATCAAGTAGAACATCGGCAACCCTAGTTTGCTCACTAATCAACACCACTGTCTTCCCGTCTCTCATCGTTACGGCTATCTTTCTTTTGTTGTTCTATCGCTCGTCACGCGGTCCTTTCCTTCTTAAACCTATTTTTTTTTATCCTTTAAGTTCCTGAGCCAAATGGTAGTGCTAGTAGAATGCAATAACTGTAAACTTTTATTTTCAAGGATAGTCGCAAGCTGTCGGTTCCTAATAGGCGATTAAACATCATCATCGTTAATTTCTCACGTCGAGTGCACAAGCTGGTGACACGCCAGTGCTCGCCTAGGGCGTTAAGGCAACTTATTTTGGGAAAAATTTGACCCCGCTCCTCCTCGCCTCAACATTTGCTATTTTCTTAATTCCTTCTCCTTTTATTTTATAACTTCGCAGATGTCTTGCTTGAAATGGGCTTAAGCCGTCGGACGAGAAAGGCTGCTGCGAGGTCTACTTTTCCACTCCACGTATCCGGCAAGCAGTATAAGCCTATAATAACCTTCCTGCCGTCGCAGCGTTAAGAATGAATGGATCGCGATGGCTAAGCACTTGCGAAATAGACTGCGTAGGCTCAATGTATGCCTGTCACTGGCACACCTAGACTCGCTCTGTTGGTTGCTACTTTACTGCTCGCTCGTGAGCTGCGCAGCGTGCACAATATTGAGCACCGCGGCAAAGTGGCAAAGAAGGGAAAAGTAGCTCCCATATTTCCCGCAGCCTCCCCTCGAAGCCGCTGTGCCAGAAAGGCATAAATGGTGACGCGACATACTGATTAAGTAACCGATGCAAGCGTCTGCCCAATATATGTACATTCAGGATTCTTTTACTGCTTTGTTTTAAAATAAAAACAGGTGCTGCATGCAGATGACTCGGGTGCTTAGATATAAACTGATTAGACCAATAAACACCATAAAAGAAAAATCAGGTGAAAATCGAGTCGGGCCAACGCAACATGCATTCCAGACGATCGGCTGCTGACGCAAGCGTTTGCGTTCCGGACCAGTAAGCAACCCTGACTTTTTGCCGTGAAAAGGAGCGGTATACCCCGGTGACACTATATCCGGAATGCGAGAACTGCTTAGCACGCATCAGAGAGCGATGTTACGGCAGAAATTGCCGCAGTAATCGTTGTTTTCAACACCGACAAGTTGTTCCTTTTCACATAGGCGCTCCAGGGGCGCGATCGGAGATGGTTGTTCGAAACACGCGTTCTGTTTGCGTTCAGTTTCGCCTCACGCGGTTGGCCTAAGCCGCGCCGACGGGCGCGGCTGACGACGTCTGCTGGCGACGACAGCTTCGAGCGAAAGTGCAATTAACAAAAGACTGTGCGCATTTATGGAATTTTATTTGTGAATATACAATGAAGCTGCCACTGCTTCTGAGAATACACGTTTCCATTTTCTGTTATGACCGACTGCTCTGAAAGAGGGATCAATAAAAAATTGCCTCTGTTCTGAATTTGCATACGTGCTGCAACTGCTCGCAAAGAGGTCACGGATCTGCAGCATATACTGTGCTGCGTCGGAACCTATGGCAGGTTATGCAAGCAGAGATATAGGGAGAAAAAGGGAAGGGAGGAAAGGCAGGGAGTTCTACTAAAGTTTGTTGGGAGCTCGGTTTAGCGGAGGCAATACACGTTTTGACAGCCTTGTAGCGACCGTCCGTCACTACAAGTTTGTTCAGTTTTCTATACCTGACACGTGGGGAGAACACCTTACACAGATTGAGAACAAGAGTTGGTCAGGATATGTAATGCGTAACGCGAACAAGAGATGGTCTGTTAAAATTACATAATGGGTGCCAGAGAAGGAGGCGTATAGTCGGGGCTGGCAGAGAACTAGGTGTGATCAAATTAGGAAATTTGCAGGCATAAGGTGAGGACAGCCGACACAAGACGGCTTTGACAACTGGCCAGAGATCGCTTGGTTAGGAGATTTTGTCCTGCAGTGGACAACAGGCTGATGATGATGACAACGACGAGCTGAGGGAGTGAGAGAGAGATAGAGTGAGAGAGAATACATCAGTCTACATCAATCACACGCACTACGCAAAGTGCAGCGTATCTGCAGTCCGGCATGTCGCCTTGAGACACTGAGTAGACGAGCTCGTGTGGCTGTCTGCATGGGCTGCGAGGCCCGGCTCCAAGAATGCCGATCGTCCAGTCTATACTCGCGGACAACTTTCTGTGGCTACGAAGGGAAAGCTGCGGAGGCGGAGGTTCTGCCCATGTGTTACCGCGCCAAGTGGACCGCCAGCGTTTGACAGTGGTTTTGGTTGCTAGGAAACAAGCATGCAGCGCTCAGCTAAAAGCTATTCTTGCCATCAACCTCAAGAAATCTTTTGACTATGTTAACCATGATGCTATGCTGCAAGAGCTCGAAGCTACTGGCTGCTGAACCAAGCTTTATAATTATGTATGGGACTTCCTACGGAGTCGCTCGTGCACGCTACGAGTAGGCGACATCACCTCACAACAGTATCCCTATCCGCAGAGAGGTTTCCCGCAGGGTTCAGTGATCTCGCCCACACTCTTTAATCTTGCCATGTGCTACACACGTGGCAACATCCCCGCCATCAAAAATGCAATACGCAGATGATATCACCATCTGGATCAAGACGGGTTCGCCAGGACAGATCCAAGAAACTCTCCAAAAGGCTATGAACAGGGTGCGTGAGGCTGCTCAAACCATTGGCCTTAGATGTGCGCCAGAAAAGTCTGAGTTGCTACTGGCCCACCCCAAAAAATGGCGACCGCCTACCGTACAAATTGTAAACGAAGGCGTGCCGATTTCCCAACCAAAATGTACTAAGATACTCGGTCTCCATATCCAGAAAGATGGAGGTCCCACTGCGACGGTGCAGCACCTGGTCAGACAAGGAGAACAGGCATTCCCTTTAGTGCCAGCACTAAGCTCCTCCTTGACATCGGCTGCTCTAGCGCGGTGGCGGAACTAGTCAGTATTCATCGACCGCGCCAAGAACTGCCTTTGCAGCACACGTGTCAAGGCACGCGCATCCTCCATAGCATCGGTCATCATCTATAATCTGCGCCTATTGTGGATACGCGCCTATTACCCCCGAAACAACGCGAACTCCTAACCATAGCTCCACTGCCACGCCACATGAATCCAGAACGAGGCAAGGAGAGGCGACGCCAGCGAGTAGCCTACTTCAAAAGGTACACGGGGCTCTGCTTCAGCAGTGGTGAATAACAACCTTTACTAACCATTACTAATAACAACTGTACATACGGAGGTACTCCCAGAAACAGATCCGGCCTTAGCGGAGCTGACAGCAATCGCAATCGCTATCAAACATATGCCCCTAGTAACTCAGCGTACCCAAGAATCATATTTACTGACTCCATGACGGCTTGCAGGAAATTGTAGCACAACGATCTCCAGGCCCACATTTCGAGCCCCTACAGGGTTCTTTTGAAATCATCTGGATACCTGGTTATGACGGGCTGCCGGGAAATGAGAGGTCTAATCAGCTCGCCTGCGAGACCTTGAACCAGGCACCCTACATTCCGCGACCTGCCCTGACGAAAAGCTGGGCTCCCCTGCTTCTGCGGCGTTATCAAGAGGCAAGGCGCAAGTTCCCGAAGCTCAGCAAAGCGCTCACCCGTGAACAGGGCGTACCGATTCGTCAGGCCCAGACTGAAACACTCCCTACGCCAGTGCGAATGCATCTCCTCCGCTGGCTCCTACGTGAAGATCCCCCACCCTGCAGATACTGTGGCGAACGCCCGAACGCATCCCATATCCTCTGATCCTGTGCACCACCCCCACCTCCCCTGCCTGCCCCTACAAATCTTTCCCTTAAACCCCATGCCGATGGCTGATAGACGCAACGAGCGCCAACGACTAACGGTATACCTTGCGGCGTTTATCAGTGTTGCACTGAAGAATGCCGCAAGCGAGGCTCTGGACTGAGGGCCTTTCCACCACACCAGCCAACATGAAAATAAAGTGTTTTCTCTCTTTTGGAACAGACGCTGAATCGACCTAGATTCCACGTGCGACGGTTTCGCGTTTGTCCAGACGCGGAAGGGAAAAACTGCAAAACAAGCAAACTTTTATCCATCTTTCGGCACGGAGCCACTCTACGCCATGTATCAATTTTTGAGTAATAATGACACGGTGTTCTCTATAACGTAGCCGGGATCCGCAACGGGCATTCCAGCATGCCTCGTTGCGGTCTATTAGGCCACGGCGAGGTTGCTGCATACGGAGTCCTGCACACGCTGGTCGCTAGGCTGCGGCCGCTGTCACCGTGGGCTTTTTGTTTTAGCGAAGCGAAGAATGCAATATGCGATCGTTTTGGCGACACCCTTGCTTAATGAGCTGTCACGCTTCCTCTTTCTCATGTAGCCCCCAGAGCCCCCACTTCATCATCTCGCAAGTCATTGAAAGGGAATGATATCTGACTGCACAAAAAGATGAAGAGGCAGAGATTGAGGCAAGCACAAACGTTCTCACGTGGATGAGGGCAACTGACCACGGCTTCAGAAAAACCGAAATTTTTCCACTCCCATAATCAACCCCTCTCAGTCGCTCAAAAGAAAGACCAAAAAATAGTAAAAATAAAGGATATGCGGGTTCACGCACTGTGGGAATCAATGTGCTTCCAGGTAGCACAATGCCGGCAGGGCTTGATCGGATGCTGATTAAAGGGACAATAAATGCCGCAGTTTCACCCGAAAGGTGATGTATCGATTGCGATAGCAAATTTGTAGACAGTATACAGACAGCCGTATGAACTTGGCAACATTCGCTAACTGATTTAACAAGCATGATGTCAGTGCGCACAAACAAACATGAACACACCACACTCGGTGAGCGCGGACACTCGCTGTCAAAACGCTGGTGTGAGAAAGCGCGAGCTAAATGATTGACCAGCGAGCTAAATGATTGACGTGCTGTCTACCGCTTCAAAGCTAGAGCGGCGAAAACACAGCGCGCACAAAGGTATCAGCCGTTTTCAGATCCCTTTCAAGATACGGCGCGCGCGACCGTGCAAAGTACGCACTTGTTGACAGAGTCAAAGCCGACTCCCCACCCTCCCGCGCTGCCTCCCCGCTTTCGTCCCTTCGGCGCGCAAGATTGAGCCGCGATCGTCAGTTCCCCTTGCGCCCCTTCGCGAAATACGCAGTGGCTGCCGGAGTACAACGCGTTCCCCTCCCTACCTCTCATCCCCACATGGCCCTTTTGCGCGACGGAACACGGCGCGTTTGTTCCCCACTTTCTCCCTTCGCGCGCGCCAGATTTAGCCACGATCGTCGGCTTCCCACGCGTGCTTTCACTCGCACATACAGCATACGTCGCGTGGCGACGCTGTTGTCATCCTTGGACTTTATACGGAACCTCACGGCGACGCTGACGGCAGAAATGCGCCTGGAGTGGCCATATAATCGCTATCGTAATAAAAGGAAAACATTGAGTAGGCTAGAACGACAGAGTATTCGACCAGAAGTCTATCACCGTTTTATGTGAGCCAATACAGCACTTTGTTGCGTAGAACATTGCCGCCGAAGGTCCCGCTGCTGCTCCTCAATATGAACCGCCCGCGCCAAAACGAACGATTTGACGTAATCGCCACATCACAGCCTTCTATACCACTGTTATGCCATTTAGAAACTCTTTGGTGATTTGCTTGCGTGAGTGGCTGAAGCTCTGCGGCTCCGCTTGGGTTCAGGTTACCGTATAATGTCACTGTAGTGTCGGCGGCCGGAGCCGCAGAGGCGGTGCTGGCAGCTCAGCTGTTCTGAACAGAGAAAGTATGCAGTTCGCAGTGGCGGGGCATAGTAACCGCTATCTGTGAATCAGCCATGCTGACGTCACATGAGAGAGTATCACAGTCCACAAAAGGTGGCGTCGATCCTACTTTCAATTTTCGTCTCTTTCTTGCTTCAAAGATATGTTTTTGTTGCGAATGACGAAATCATTATGACAAAAGCGTAATCTCTCAATTTTGCCCGACTTAACATTATTCCTTAGTGCCCTTTTAAAGGAAAAAAAAGGAGAGGAGTAAAAAGGGGGAGTGGGCGTCGCCCAAGCATTAGACAGCACATTTGCTAAAGCAGCTAGCTACACCGCGGCTTCGAGGTATTTGTCTCGAGCGCAGGTCAGGACCTCCTTTTCCCAATATGGCAGCAGCACTGGCCGTGTCTTGACATTTCAGTACATCAATACGTCAGCAGACCAATGCTGTGTCTTCCACAAGGGCGACTTGCTTCAGACGACGAGACGTATAAACAAAGGCCTATTACTACCATCAATACCATGCATAAAATATTATGTCCGCGCTAAAATTTATAGAGACGGACTACAAAACTGAGAACACGCAGGCCTCCGAATGCAGAGGCGTAAACACCACACCCACACAAGACGAAGCCAAGCAGTGCGCTCTGCGTCGTATAAGGTACACACAGCAATATCAGATTGGAGTGGGTTGCAATCCGGCTCAAAAGCACATTCGTTTCCAAAGTGCATGGAGCAATGGGAAGCCTGATCAGCGACACGAAATGAAACGAACGAATGAAGAAAGTTCACAGGAACAAGAACGCGTATGCGTATGTGCGGGGCTTCACGGGACACTATTGCATTAGAAAACGGAGCGCATACGCGAATGCGCACGCCGCCAAATTTCGCTGCAAGGAGCCGAGAAAAGCAAGAGATGAAAGGCTAACGGAAGAGCGCACGCAGCGACAAAGCCTGTGCTATGAAGAACAGAGCTACTGAAGAACAGAGCAATATTGTCGCACATAGCGTATGCATGGAAGTCGTGAGATGGCAAAGTAAAGAAGGAAAAAAGAAATCTGTTCTGAGGGTTGCAATCGCCTGCAAGCGCGGCTTTTCATCTTGGCGGCAGATGTCCTAGATGCGCTCTCAGGTCAAAAACACAGCGCCTCGGCTGCTACGTCGTTTGCCCTAACGAGAGAAACTATAGTGTAGCGCCTCACGCTGTGTAAGCGGCTCGTGCGTGTTCCGACTTTCTTTCTCGCCATAAAAGCCATATGATGCGCACTATAAGGCCAACCTACTCCGAACATGCAGGAAAGACGCCTGCTCATTATAAAAATGACTGTTTTTTTTTTTAGGGCTGTGCGAATAGCGATTTTTGAGACCGAATCCAATACAAATCGAACAGTGCCAGTAGCTTATCGAATCTAGTAGCGAATACATTTCCAACAGATTTCGAATAATGAACAGCCGTTTACATAATTATTAACAAATATTAACAAACGATGTTCACATCCCACTATAGTTAAAGTTAGCAGGTTGCTGTTGCTACATAGTACGTTATGAAGTGTTGTTTACTAAGAAGCAAAAATAGAGCATTAGAAGAATAGTTTCTTTGCATGTACATGGCAATTCAGAGAGAGCGAATGCCCACAGTAGTCTGTAAAGTATGGCTATCCACCGCAGCAGCGTATAGTCTGATGTACTACCTATGTCTGCACTATGCTCGCGGGGCTGAAGATTTACCGTAGTTCTCCAATTTTGTCTTCATTTGGGCGCAGTTGACGTTTCGACGTATTCGAAAAATATTCGTGTTTACGAACAGCGACTGTTCAATTCGAAGACCGAATCGAATAGGCCACTATTTAATTCGTTATTCGAAAGTTTCGAATATTCGCAGACCCCTAATTTTTCTTTATTGCGGATCGTAGAGGGAATGTTGAATCAAAGGTTCTTCAAGGATGTCTCAACAGTTCTTGAACTTATACGAGAATTATAAAAGACATTCGTCGTATAAAAGATATTGTCGTTGAACATTTCTTGAAAAATGGGTGATTCACTACGTTACGTTGGCCTATTGCTGTGTAATTATTGAACGTCAGTGTATAATATATATGTGTGTGAACGAGAAGCAAAGCCAAATTCAGGGGCTCGTTTTCTTTTTTGTTACAGCCACGCGATATCAACAGGCAATGAAGCCAAGGAAAGCGTAGTGGAAGCGTCCACTCTACCACCACGGCCGACGTAGAGCGCCGGTACCTGATGACCAGCGCCCCTGGTGTGCGTGCTGTCTCCAGCCCGCTGCCCCTAACTCAAACCGCCCCACCGACTAGCCCGTCGGACGCCACAGTGAAAGCTTATAGGTAACCTCCTCAATAACCGCAGTAACGCATCCCAGTAACCTCCGCCGTATATATCCGAGTGTTACGATCATAGCATCAAAAAAGTTTACCCATCCAACTCTATAAAGAAACCTTCGGTCTAGCATAATACTAGTCCGTAAAGTGCCCTGAGGTAGTCAGGCATGCATGTACTACCGAGCACATGTGCCGATAACTGAGATGCCGTATACAATCAAAGTATCAAGTTGCTCAGCGCGTTAACACAGCACCTGCCTACGAAAGTCGATCCAACTGTATACTTCATGCCTCCCGCGCAACGAGCTAGCTTGCGTATTAAAAAAAAACGAAAAACAAAGAAACAAGAAAAAAAAAAAACGCGCTATGTCACTGTGGTTATCTATCTTTGTTATATTCGTACTCTCGCTTCCTCTACCTCTCGCTGTTACGAGTAAGTTTCACCCAATTTACTGGCAAGAGAATGAGTAGAAATGTATTGCAGGCTTTTTAGCGCCTACTTTGTATGAATGCGCGCGGCCCCTTAGTGAATACGAGCAGCACCAGGGCGTGCAAGTGAGCGAAAATGAATGCACTTTCAACTGTCAATCAACAGATATTGTAGTGCAATAGAAGTTCAACTACATTTAAGTGGCTGACTTTAAAGAGATCTCAATGTCATCTCAACAAAAGCATAACGTGATTTCAATGCTGTCTCAATGGTGGCTCAACAAATATTCAACATAGAATAGCACGTACAATGGACTTCCCAATAAATTTTTGGTGGTCAATATTCAATGGGTCTTCAACACTTGCCTAAATGATATTACAACAAACGTAAAATGTGTTGTCAATACTACTAGTCAACATCTGACAAATTATATTTCAATATTTTCTCAATAGTTTTGATAGTACATATATTAATATAATATGCCACGGGACCATGGCAGAAGACAATGGCACGAGACAGGGCCCGACGCCGGCCCACGTTTGTTAGACGAAAGCAATTCTCCGAAACCATAGAGTTTCATAGTATTAGAAGGAACTGTGGCGCTTGTGTCTACTGCAGCTGCAAGCAGGGCGGTTCAGCCAGAATGTGAATGGTGGTTAGTACATGGGTTTGCATAAACTTCGCCCTTATGGCTTCGAACGGCTTCGTGACTAAGCAAACTGGTCACCTGAATAGAAGTACTGCATAATAAATAATTAGAAAGTCGTTATTAAAATTGTCCGAAAGCAGGAGTAGAACACATGACCTCTAGCACAGAAGCCCGATATTGAAACCACTACGCCACGGACGCATAGCCATGCGGAACGACTGCAATTAGCAGCGATTATACGCGTTCGCAGAGTCTTAATGCCTTTTGCGTAAAAAAAAGTATAGACTGCTTTGAAAGTTAGGACTGGCGGGTCATCAGGATAAAGCGTAACAAACGAAGCCACAAGAACGCCTGAATAGACAATCACGAAGATCACACAAAGCCATGCACTAACCATCATTCCTATGGTGGCTGATCGATCGCAGCGCGAGAGTTCTTTCTAGTAGTAGTAGTATTTTAGTAGCGAACTCTATGCCCAATACAGGCAGAAGACAACGCGACGACTATCTATCTGCAGTGCGCGCTCGCGAAGTTCCAACACCGGCGATTTATTACTTCACTGAAGGTAAGCCCATAAGCGAGTAGAGGGCCGGATAGCAGGAAGTATGGCAACGATCGTAAAATACATAAACACAATAAATAAATCAAATAAATCTTATCGTTGGGCTTTTCGCGGGAGTGGAAAGGCTGCAACAGTTATCTAGGAGCCCAGAGACCGGGTTAAGTATTAAGGAATACGTCCAGAAAGATTGGCGGGTCGACTCCTGATATTTGAAGCCTGCAAGACCACAACGACGCCAACGCGGTTGTTTGTGCCTCTTGTATTCGAAGTATAAGCACAGTGGTTCGTCCTCCTGACACGCGCGCGAGCGTATTAAGTTCCGTGAAGAATTAACCATAGTCCGTGGCATCGCATTCCTAACTCCCAAGCCATCTCGATTCACAAGTATGCGCGCCATTCCTTGGTCTCTTTCCTAGATATTTTGTGTGAAGCTCTTATGGCCAGTGACGCCACATTTCAGCCTCGGACGTGGAAGCACCTTCTGTACACTTCCAAATAAAAGAAAAGGATTGAAGTAGCGATGTGAAGCTCGTCATCTATCGGAAAATTCGCTAAATAGTTACACAGTTAATATATGCCCGTCTCATTTGGTTCGCTATACACCAAATTTCATAGCAAACTTCTACCAAACTTCATAGCAAACAGCCTTGCGTGCTCTGAGTGCGGCGTCATCTAGAACTCCCCGACACTTCCGCTCACAAGTATTTTATAGAAACTATCGCATGTGTCCCTCCGTTGAAATAAGATTACGGGGTTTAACGTTTAATGACCACAGTGTTTCTACTGTAGATATATCAGCCATACTTTAAAGAAAAATCGGCTCTGCCGAACACACGTAGGGAAATATGTTGCCACATGAAGGACCATGTTCAGGCCTGACTAATGCAACTGTCAAACTAAAAGCGGTGTTTAATACAACCTATAATGTAATACTATGCCTCGAAGTATTCCCTAAATGTGACTTTTTTTCTTCTCCTTTTCATGCGTGTGTTAGTTTTTCATGACTTATGCTACTCACTGCAATCGGCAAGCTTGGACGCATACGCAATGAAAAAATTCCTGCAAGATTCAGGGAAACTGGGGCAACCGTCAGGGAGTTGTAAATTTTTAAAAACATTTCTTGTGCTGCAGAAGGATAACACTACAGTTGGTCGTAATACTGCACGGGAGCTTGCATTCCTGTAGTAGGGAAGAGGTGGGACGAACGGAACAATTTTTTTTATTTTAATTATTTGCTTAGTCTATTCGTCGCGTAGATGCAAGTTGAACCGCTTTAAACTTACAACAGACATTTGGCCACAATAACACAGGAACTCTTTCTTCGAGGACGTTTCGGAAGGTCTACACAAAAGAAAAAAAAATGCAGACAACAAAACGTGTCCTACTCCCCCTTTTCTACTCGGAGGAATGGGACGTCCCGCTAGATGAATGTGACAATTTTACATACCGTCTTAAAGTTTGTCTGCACGACCTTGTACGGGGGGAAGACAGCACTGAACTCAAAGACCTGAGTCTTTCGGCTTCTCTTGCCACTTTCCGCTCAGACAGCTTTCGCACGACATATTTGCTTGAAACAGAACTATATGCGTCCGGACGAGGAGAAAAGGAGAATGCCAACGTTTCTTCATTTCCTTTTGTGACCTGTCACAACTATATCAAAGCCATCAGTGATTGTGACCTTGTCCTTAAAAAACGATGACTGACCTTTCGCTGAAAAATGGTACGTTCTAAATCTAACAAAATGTTTTTCTTTCTTTTTTTTTCAACATTTAGCGGGGAGCCCTTCGAAAGTCGATTGCTGGCAGGCTTCGCGGCTCATAGTCAGGGAGTGTCAAATCCCTCACCTGCTCAATATCTTTCGTTACCAAGGAAATTTAGCTTGTCACTCCCCGTGCTAGCTATCTCTCGAGCGTCCGCGCGTTCACTTACCACGCCTTTGCTTGCCGCGATTTCTGTCTGGGCCAGTTCGCTTATCCCCTAGTATGCGTGCCTACATGGCGTAATTTCGTTCCTGAAACATTTAGGTGAGAGTTTTACAATGTGCAAGAATAAATTATCCATTTACATACAAAGTAAATCTTCGATTAAAATAGCAACCAACGCATGTAGAACAGTTAGGGGGAGGTGGGGGAAGGCGTCGCGCTCCTCCCTCCATCGCGCGGTCCCGCTCCTTCCAAGGACACAGGACCGAGCGACATCATTTTTCACGCGGAAGAACCGCTGAATCAGCTCCAGAGCACAACGGCAGAAAACGCTCCAGTGGCGCAAGCTTTGAAGAATTTTGTTCCTTTGCACATATGCCCTACTGTTTTGGTATCAGAATTAACGGTACCAACAAAACTCCTATAGTAACCTACGTTGAGCAGTCGGAAAGGCGATGATATTCCCTTCACTCGCACTTCTCCGCCGACGAAGCGGCGGAAAACTACAACAGAAACTGTATGTAGTACGTTGGCGTAATACAGGGTGATCATTTTGAAATTTTATGGAACGTTTAAAAATCGCCCGTGGAATACGTATGGCATAATTCTTGTCCTTCAGCTGGATTATTTAAGAGGCGGACATTACTAGCACGAGAAATCGGAAACACATATTCAACTAATTTACAGAAAATCGTCAGCAATTAACTTATTAATTACTGTAAGCCACATACAGCAATTTACGAAGTGTAGCCAGTGAGCTTGCAAGACGTACATCGGTGACATGGTTTCCTAAACTGCGTAGCTCAAATGGTGTCCAAATATTTGAACTGTTCCCCTAATCCATCCTCAAGCTGGCTATGAGGGACGCTTTAGTGAAGTGATTATGATCGCCTAAGGCACTCTAACGTGCACCCAAAGTAGGCTACACGAGCGCTTTCGAATGCGGCACTCATCTGAGTGCGGCTACCGCGGCTAGAAATAGAAGCCACGATCTCGCGCTACCTATGCCCTCATCGAAATGTATGGGCTCTCGGATTTCTTGCCTGACGTCACCGCTCAAAGTGCGCAGGCCGTCTGTCATGTAAGAGAAGTTGGCTTTCTGCTGCGCTTGACTCTAAAAAAAAATTATTTCAGGCGATGAACTCCTTCCTGTGCCCAGTCGAGGCGGATAGAGATGGAAAGATAAGAAGAATAGATACATATATGTTTTCGCAGGTCGGTGAAAAAATCAAAGCGTCACGGGCAGTGGCCGCTCGCGATAAGTCAGCGCATACAGCTATTCATGTAATCTGCATGTCAGAACAGGCGGTTTCGCAAGCGTCTGTATTCAAATATTGACATCGGGGCCTGCCTTAGGTTCGAAATGCTATAACATAGAATCCAGGCGACGTTCCCTCATGTATAAGAGGGGAGCGATTATGGTGAGGGCACGTACGTACACCCATGCTCGGGTGGCCGTCCAAACATATGTGCGGTAGACAGACGGAACGGGGATAATAATTACCCGGTACACGATCAGCAATCGAAAGTCGGAACGTCCAAACGAGGTTGTAAGTAAGCGGGACCGCAGAGATCCGCCGCATGAGAAATCTTAAGAGGCACACTGCACTTTACGAGTCGAATAGCCTAAACTGCACTCCAAAGGACGCGCTTTATGGTCGTGCTTTGATCTACGCTTAAAAGCTGTAGCACGTACAAAGCTCAATCCGCGGCGCAAGCACTCCGCAGACTCGCGGCTTGTATTAAACGTACGCTTTGAAGTTCCGACACGCAAGTTCAACGCCTACTGTTACAGTTGGATTGCCACACAATCGACAAAGCGAAAGTTCCTGGAGCGTGAGAGTCAAGGAGTTCGGCATACTACGACGGCAGTGTATATCTGCCCGTTATGTTCAGCGATTCTAGTTTGCACAGCGCTCGGCGCTTCAACTCCCCGTTTTAAGTATGATGTCTATCTACAGCAACGTGTTCAACTCCACTTAGCGTTAGGAATGCTGGGAGAGTTAGCCATGTCGTTTTAAAATTGAAGTGCATGCAGACTTGAACACGCGAGGAGCCGAAATAAAGAGAAATAAAATATAAGAACACAACTAGCTCAGCTGGTGAACTAAAGAAAATGGACCAGTGCCTCTATATCCCGACAGTCTGTGGCGACGAGCTTCCGAACAGTTTTGACAAGCCCGAGCACAGCGAACACGACTATTCCATCACCAAAACTGTCACGCATACTGCAACACCAGCGTCACACTTCAGCCAATTGAGACAGCGCTCGATAAAGCCAACACACGAAAAGAAAGAACGAAAGACTAAGCTCGACGTCTGAGTTGTCATTGAAATCGCATGGACCCGTACAACCATTTTTTCTGTTCGAATAAAATTATAGAATCAGCTGGCACTTGGCGCGAAGTTGACAGCGCGAGACTACACGTTTACCACGCGACTTTCGTTGGATCCGTGGGTGAAACCTTTTCACCACTAAGATCTCGGAAAACGTGTAGAAACGGGTCACGGCAGAGACCGGAAGGAGGAGAGGGGGGGAGGGGGTAGTGAGCACTAGGTGGACACTTGCAGACTACCTCCCCAGGAAGGCAGAGAAACGCCGGCGAGGCTACTGCCACAGTCGACAGTTTGGCAGTTGTTCTCATTTAGTAAAGAATACGTTTGCCCGCTAACATTAAGAAACTTCACTTTCGCGTAGTGCGTGAAAAAAAAAAAAGTTATATTTTTTTCACACAAGCGGTGCCAAGCTCCTGTAGAAATATTAAGGCGCGCGCGAGAAAACGGAAACAACATACAAATCGACAATAAGGGCGCCATGAGATATATGCCCGCACCGTGGATATGCGTGTTCTTTGTCTTCGCTTTTTTTTCGAGCCCTAATCCTGCTGCCGTTATGTCTGACCAACTTTATCGCTCAAACAAAAGTTCTAGGACGAGCCCACATCAAATAGACCCCGCTGTCGCCGCTAGCTGTCGGACAAGCAGCCAAACACGTCCCTCGATTATGCAGCCTCGTTTGTTGACGATAAACGGATACATTAAATCGCCTGCCTAAAGACACCCGAGAACGTCCGGAGGCGACAGCAGGCACATCTTTCGTGAAAGGACAACTCTCTCGTTGTTTCTCGGTGAGGAGGAGGAGGATGCATGGTGTTAGGTAAAATACAGATCTAGCCTCGCAGGGACACGTCAGTGATTACTCGACTATAGCGTCTCCCTTTAACGAGCACGCATGGAGCTAAACGTGCCACGACGTTGAGCATGTCAAGTACCAGAAACTGCTCGAAATGCAGGCATTGTTGGGCTAGCTAGTTAGTTTGTCATGGCTCGACACTATGATCGTCGTCTTGATGACTCCTCCTTACTTTTCGTGTTTACTGGCGACATTCGCAAGGTATCGCTAACGCTGCTAGACAAGTTGAGACGGCGACACGAAGCGAATGTTGGATGCTACCACTCAACCTAGCTCACGCTAGACGCACTGAGAATTCCTATTACGTAAAGTCCCAAGGAAAAGTTAGGAGACCACGGCATCAGCAAAAATAAAGAAAGAGACATATTCAAGCGCAGATCGGCGGCTTCGAATTGGTTTAATACATTGGATTGGTAAAAGAAGCGCACATAGGCGTGCGCTCTTGATTTCAGCCGGAATGCCCAGGTTGCGAAAAATAAAAAATAAAAATATCGCGGCTCCTTTGGTCCACAAACTTTCAGTCGCGACTGTACATCTGTGACAGAAACTAAACGGACCTGTGGTTATGCGAAGAAAAAGTAAGACGAATGTCTTGGCCACCCAGGTTTACAACCTGACACAGATGAATGCGCTCCGATGTTACCAATGTCAAGTCTGAACATGCCAATTGCATCGACTTTCTTTTTTTTTCGTAAAATCTATGGTTCACATACCTCTGATCACGGTCGTACATTAAGTGATCGCTGATTTGTGACGTTTAATAAGCAACACTAAACATAACCAATGTAGCGCGTCCCGATTTCAGCCGTATATTGCGCAAAGCAATAAAAGAAAGCTCAAGAAAAATAAAGATAACGAAATATATGAAAAAGAAACATCCCAAACAGGAGCAGGAAGGAGCAGCATACAGTTCGACGGTATTAGAGAAGCGAGTTGGATCCTGGACAGAGCTCGCCCAACTAGCGGTACTCGAGGAACAGGTGTGTGGCTTCGGCAATACGGCGTGCTTGGCGAGCTCTTGCAGCGTCTCGGGCCGAAAACAGTAAACCGGCAGTGTGTTACCGATGCGGTGCACGTCTGAACAAGGAGGGATCCTTCGTCTGAACAAGACCGTAATCACGCGAAAAATGAAGGAAGTCTCACCTATCCCCCCTCCCCTCTTCACCCCCCCCCCCTCCGAAAGAGAGAGAGAGAGGAAAGGAAATGAGCAAGCCCCCTACACGGGTCATGCAGATGCTGGCGTTGTCTTTTTCTCATCGACAATGGCCGATGCCAGCCGCCACTAATCGGCCGGCTTAAGAAGGAAGGATTTCACGATCGATGCAGCTTGGCTGGCATAGTGGGCGTGGCCAGATGTACCCTAATGAATTGCATGTCGGGCAGGAAAGGCGCTCCAAAGGCTTCGAAGCATGGAGGAAATTGCGGTATCGCCATAATGCCCTGACCGCAGGTATAACACACTCGAACGCAGAAGGCACCCAGGACGGGACCAAGTAAAGCCTCCTTGGACGGGGCCAAATCAGCACCGAGCACTAAGCGCATGCGAGCTCCGGTGAGTGGAATGTGAGTGCGTGCGTGCATGCAAAATGTATATAACGGGCGTCAAAATCACCACATGAGTGAATAAACGAACAACAGGCTATAGCACTCGCGGACAACTTTCAGTGGAAATAATTAAGAGAAAGCTGCGCAGGAGCAAAACGCATGCAAGTAAAAACACTCCTGAAAGTAGTCCCCCTTATCATCAGCGCCAGTTTAAGCTTGGGGAGAGAAAACGTGACCATCTGATTTATAACAGCCAAATAAGACAATACGCCGTCTGAGTCTTGAATATGGCTTAATTTCCTGCTTCTTATATTCCCCGTTTGGGCAAATGCTAAACTGTCGAACGTGAAAGCTACATTAGTCAGGTGCCTGGTCCAAGAAATCAAAAGCCATGTCAAACGCTGCCAAAGTATTTGGTGCAGTAACCCAATGTGAAGAAGCTCCGCCCCTGTAGTTTTCCCGTTCACTGCCTCAGTATGTTGTCCACGTGTACAGAACGCAAACGTGCGGAAAACCCGAACATAAAAAAGTATACGACAAGAGCAGCTTGTCACAATCAACGAGCGTGCAACTTGACTTTGTACGCACAAACTGTTACAAATATGCATGGCCAATCAGTTCTGCGGTCGCAGTTTCGCCCGCAAGGCGAAGAATCGATTGCGATAGCAAATTAGTGCAGACCTATACGAAGTAAGTGAAGGAGATTCATCGGCCGTATAAACTTGGCAACATTCGTTTACTAACTGAATTAACAAGCATGGTGTCAGAAAGCACAAGCAAACATGAACACATCACACTCGATGAGCGCGGACACTCGCTGTCAAAACGCGAGCGGCAGCTGCAGCGAGCGACGTGACCTTCGTGCGGTCTATTCAACGCAAGAGCGGCGAGAACACAGCGCGCACAAAAGCATGAACCGTCTGCAGATCCCTTACAAGTGCGCGGCCGTGCAGAGTACGTACTTGTTAGCAAAGTCGAAGCTGCCCCCCCCCCCCCCCCATCTCTCCCGCTTTCCTCCATATATGGTGCGCGCAATTGAGCCGCGATCGTCAGTTCCCGTTGCGCCCGATCGCGAAATGCGCAGCTGCTGCCAGAGCACGACGCCCACCCCCCCCCTTCCTTCCTTCCTTCCTTCCTTCCTTCCTTCCTTCCTTCCTTCCTTCCTTCCTTCCTCCCTCCCTCCCTCCCTCCCTCCCTCCCTCCCTCCCTCCCTTCCTCCCTCCCTCCCTCCCTCCTATCACCCAGGGGCTTTCGCGCGACGGAAAACTGCGCGTTTGCTCACTCGCATATACAGCTTACGACGCGCGACGACGGTGTTATCGCCCTTGCAGTTAATAGGTAACATCACGGCGACGGCAAGAATGCGCCTGGAGCACCCATATAATTGCTACAGCAATAAAATTGACATCCACCCGTATGTAGCTCGAAGTTACAAAGGACGCCCGCACAGGTTTCTCAGAAACAAAGCTTCGCAGTTGAAGAAAAATTCGTTCCGGTCAGGGATAGCGTGGATAGCGGGATCCCGAAGCAGGACGAATTTTTCTTCAGCTACCAAGCTTTGTTTCCGAGAAAACCGTGTGGGTTTCCTTTACAGCTTCGAGCTACGTACGGGTGGACGTCAGTTTTTCCCGTTTCAAGTTACAGATACTTTTTCTCTAGAACAAAACATTAGTAGAATTCCTTGCCTCATATTTCAAGGTTACTTGGTTCAGCAGATCATAAGAAGCCAACAAACACTGACACCATGGACAACATAAGGGAAATTACTTGTACCTAATAAATGAAGTAAAGAAACGACAAATTAATGGAAATCAAAGTGGATGAAGAAACAACTTACCGCAGGTGGGGAACGATCCCACAACCTTCGCACAACCTTCGTCAGTGTTTGTTGGCTTCTTATGATATGACTAATAAAAATCGGGCCCTTCGGTTAACCCCCTTTCTTCTCGTTAGTTCAGCAGAGTAATTCATGTGTTTTACTTAGTTTTCTTTTATGTGTTCACATGGTTGTTTTTATTCTTTTTGATGATCCTGATGTCTTACACTTTTTTAATATTTGAAATGCTCTTCTAGTTACAATCTTCAGTGGAAACTTGTAGCAGTGGCTGTACATATCTATGTTTGCCCTCTTGCTGCTTGGACCCATTATGGTTCGCAGTGTTGAAGAAATAAAGATAAAGAGCGAAATAGATTTTCCGAGGAAGCACGCACATATACTATATATGCCACGATGATCGGCAATTTTTCGGTTGTTCATACACTTTTACCCCTTCTCGCGTATTTGCTCCCATAATCAAGAAATCTAAACATCATAATTTCTCTTTTCTGTTACAATTGTGTACGGCCGAGCTATCGAAAAAGCTTTCGCAAAGAAGCTTTCGGAGCACAGGAATCCAGGAAAAAGGTTTTAATATACGCGCGAATTCTTCACTTATTCAATAATATAATTCAGAAATGTGGTAGTCTACAAAAAAATGCATCCAATCAACGTTTCGATTGTAGGTTACACGCATTGACTGTAACGAAAATTCCACTTCAATTAATTAATTAATTAATAGTTATTTATTAATCGCTCATTTCTTTTTCTCTTCATTTTTCAGATGGCATGCTGCAAAGCGCTGTGCCGTTGGGGATGCGCGATCATAGGGCATACACTTTTTTTATACGTTTTCTTTTTTTTCATCAATGCGCATGACCAACCGCAGAATTTTAATTACACGTCCGAAGCTTTCCTCGAGAGACCACATCCGCCAGGCTAAGAGGACTTACACAACGAGGGAGGCACCGCTTTTTTAATAGCTTGAGTTGCTAAAAGCTATACCATATGTATGCTTACGTCCGTACAAATAGACAACGCTGCCAAGGGAATTCCCCCGCACAGTCGAAATAGCACGCGCCCATGAGCCAACGGAAATACATGCGCCTACCAAACCTTCAGTTTGAGCAGAAAGATATCCATGCCGAGTTCCCAGAACCAACTCTTTCTAACAGCGAAGGCGGTACGGTCATTTGTCACAGTGCATCGTCGACTATTGCCATTCTTACGCAGTTGCTCGAATCTTCGTCGCAAAGCCGCCACCATCAGTCACAGGAAAAGCCAGACAGAAGAACACTCGGCAGCCAAGAAAGCTAGGCGCGGAGTCTAAAGCTTCGTCGTTCCGGATAGAGGTAAAGCTAACAAAGGAAGTCAACGCCCCTCCAGCGAAAGCTTTGCTATTCCCATCCCACTTTCTGGCGTCCCACATTTTTCTTTCTTCCACCTTTCCATGTCGCGATTCCAGGCAAAGCGAGCGAGCGCGCGCGTGCGGGTGGGCGTGCGTGTGAGAGAGAGATAGAGAGAGAGACAGATAAAGGAGAGGTGGGTAGGCGAAAATAACTGCAGATCGAACGCACTTAGAATCAACGTTAGACGAAGCCTTCTAGAAACGTTGCAATTAAATGCTACGCATCATCATCATCATCATCACCGCCGCCACCACCACCACCACCATCATCATCCTGTTTTATGTCCACTGCAGGGCGAAGGCCTCTCCATGCGATCTCCAATTACCCCTGTCCTGCGCCAACCGATTCCAGCTAGTGCCCGCGAATTTCCTAATTTCATCTCTCCACCTAGTCTTTTGTCGTCCTCGATTGCGTTTTCCTTCTTTTGGTACCCATTCTGAAACCCTAATGGTCCAACGGTTATCTAACCGGCGCATTACATGACCTGCCCAGCTCCATTTTTTCATCTTGATGTCAATTAGGATATCGTCTATACCCGTTTGCTCTCTGATCCAAACCGCGTTCTTTCTGTCTCTTAACGTTATGCCTAGCAATCTTCGTTCCATCGATCTTTGCGCGGTCCTTAACCTGTTCTCAAGCTTCTTTGTCAGTTTCCCATGTACAGGCACACGATGCGTGCACTTTCATTTCGAAGTAGGCGCAAGGAACTGTTCTCGTTCTTCTACTATTCCTGAAGCTTTCCGTCATTTCTTGGCGGTGACGCGCGTGTAACTGTTTCGTGTTGTGGACCGCGTTTTACAGCATATACCGAATACTCGTGCGCAGGACAATACGAGAAGAAAGCTTCGTTTTAACCATTTCCTTCTCTCACTCTTCTACCATCCGCGACGCCCTCTCCACATTACGTAGCACTCCTCACGTCTCTCATCCATTGAGAAGCTTGGGTATGAGGTTAAGACAAGCACAACCACGACATTCCGCGAAAGATCTAGAGAGAGGTGTCGCTGTAAGATGATTGTCATGATGATGACGATGATGAAGATGCATCGGCATCGACATATGGGCGGAGACATTAGTCACTTAGCCTGTTTGAGCTAATGAAGGAATCAATCGATAGTGATCAGTCTGGCATTTTGTTTACGCCTACCTAATATTTTCTCTAAAACTCATATGTCTACCTCGCATTGTTATCTATGCCTGTAACGGATTCAATCCTATCATTTCCTTCCCTGCCTTTTTTTCCCATCCATACTCTAAATGTCTCTTGCTCATCTCGACTGCTAACCGGTGAATCTTCCCATCCGCTTTAAATCCCAGCGCTTTTGGAAGGTGGTTCCTCCTTCTCTTTCAATCCCCTTTCCCGCTTCTCCAGTGCAAGGTAGCCCACCGCGCTTAGCCTGGTTAACATTCCTGCATTTCTCTTATGACCTCTCTCTCTCTCTCTCTCTCTCTCTCTCTCTCTCTGTGGAAGGTGAACGTTTCTCACGGGTCTCGCTGGGTGAATGCTTTCGCCTTCCATTAGGATGTGCCAAGTTGTCACCGGATTTTTGCTGCAGCACATGCACGCTGCGAATATTTGCTCCGTTATGTTTTTGACCTTAGGCAATCCTGGTCGGGCCTCAAACAGCAAGACACTTCTCCTATACATGAAACGACAGTCAGCAGACCCCACGTCGGGGTTTCCCAAAACGGGGGCCTGTTGATGATACTCGTCACTGGCAGGATTGGAAAGATCTGAAATAAACCACGTGCATCGTAACAGTGCTGCGAGAGCACTGTTTCCCCGTTCTAGCAGCACATCGTGCCTCTGAGCGGCGCTACCATATGACTGGCTTTACGAAGAAGAAAAAAAAATAAATGAACCCGAGAACTGTATACCAGTGCTAAGGAAGCAGCGTCTCCCCGTCACTGCTTCTCAGCAAAACAATCGGCTCGGAAGTGTGGGCAGGAAGAGAGTGCGAAGTCGTGTCAGCAACACCATAGTGGAAACGCCGGAACAACGCTTGCCTCTTGTTAGCTGTCAGCGGCGGCAAGCGAGCAACCTAGCCAGCACCTCCTCGCCTCGCGTCCAGCGTGTCAGCGTTCCGGCTTACGTATATTTACGCATCTCCTCCCGAGCTGCTCTGTATAGGGAATAGAGTGCAAAATATGGACGATGGCACGCTTTCGTATGAGGCTAACAAGGAACTCTCGACGGCCGGGAAACAGTTAATGCCTGCTGTCCTATCTCCCAGCTTACGCCGAACTCCATGTTCAGTGCTTTCATGCGGTTTATTCTAGTCCAGAGGGCGGCGGCGAACGTTTGGGAGGTTATTGTTTCAGGCGGAACAATGTGGCGACGTTATCGTGCGCTTAAACCAGTTTGCAATGGACGCGAGGAGGAGGAAGACAGGTGCGTGGTTTTCATTTACCCCCCCCCCCCCCCCCCCCCCGCTTCCCCATTTAGGCCGAAATCCATAAAATATGGTGTTTATTCAACTCAACGAGTCTCGTTTTTTTTTCAAAGCAATGGCCGCATGTGTACATCGCTGAAAGGCCTCCTAGGAGTAACGCAAAACCTAGTATTAAGTGTCCAGTGCCACGCCGGATTATGGGCCCAGTGTAGTGCGCTGGATGCTGGGGCGCTGGGCTAGCGCGGCGTACTGGGAGGCGCTGGGTACTGGTGCGAAAAACAGCTCTAGCGCGTTAAATACACGGTGCCTGCCCACCACACGCGCGCGCGCGCGCACACACACACACACATACATACTATATATATATATATATATATATATATATATATATATATATATATATATATATATATATATATATAATTTTTTTAAATACAGAAAGCAACAGAGAGCGTTTTAGTGCAATAAAAAATAAGGAAATATACAAATGCTTCGGCCAGGTTTCGATCGTCGGACCTACAGATCCCAAGCGCAGTACTTCACCACTACGCCACGCCAGCAGATGGACGTGGCTGGGTAATTTGCCATGTTAAGATCCAGAATCAGTTTTAGTTTCGCAGAGATACGTCCCGCACCGACACGCGGTAGATGCGCTATCGCACAGTAACTAAACCTCACGCCTGTAGCCAAAAGAAAGAATTCTTCTCCGTAGTCAGTAGTATGCTTGGAAGACCCGCCGTGGTTGCTCAGTGGCTATGGTGTTGGGCTGCTGAGCACGAGGTCGCGGGATCGAATCCCGGCCACGGCGGCCGCATTTCGATGGGGGCGAAATGCGAAAACACCCGTGTACTTAGATTTAGGTGCACGTTAAAGAAGCCCTGGTGGTCGAAATTTCCGGAGTCTTCTACTACGGCGTGCCTCATAATCAGAAAGTGGTTTTGGCACGCAAAACCCTATAATTTGATTTCTTATGCCTGGAAATGCCACAACATCGATTTTCGCTACCGATTGGTATTCTAACTTCGAAAAAGGTCCTAAACGAACCGCCGACCCGGGACACTGTATGGGCTGTTACGGCTGATCTTGACAGCCGTTTCTTGTTCTTCACGCAAGGGATGTGCAACGTTTTCTTAGTGCAGTGATCCGTCTCAATCGACACATCTGTCTAGTGATATATCTTCGTCAGATAAGCGTAGGCTAGTGCTGGCAGCCTTCGGCGACAGCACATTCACCGGTGCTTATGACGCGTCAAATCGGCGCTCATCGCTTCTTGTGATGACATTGTAGACACCAAAAAAAATTGACTATTTAAGAACACCGATGTGGAAGCTAAAATATTGAGCGATTTATCCTTGTTAGACTTGGTGATTCTTGCGCTGATAGCGTGTAGACGGACTCGGCGGATACGCTAGGCCTAAACTTCGTGGTGATCGATCTCGGCGCGGGTTGCTGGCGAAAGCTAAAATATCTGTACTTGAGCCTCAGAACCTTTTTTTTTTAGTACATTAAGGGAAGTGGAAGCGCACGAATCGCATCAGCTTTGTTATGGGTGCGATAATATCAATCAGCGGTAGGCTTCGAACTCGGGGTCCGTTCCAGCGCGTCTGAACGACTTCTGGATTTCGTGCCGACTCCCCAACACTGCGACAACGGCGACAACTCCCAGTTATAGGTTAGGTGCAAACTACTAAAAAACGCCGCGTCCTCTGCGTTAGCGTGGTTTCGTTCAAGAATTTAGCTATCCACCCAGTCAAAAGGGAAAATGCAAAAAAAAAAAACACGAAAATGATCTTCAGTGTCAACATGTGCATGCATACACAGGGAAGCTCACGCACCTTTATGAGGATCCAAGGTGCGACACGAAATAGACTTTTATGACCCTAAGATACAGCGTTATTTAGGAAAAGAGACTAGTATCAAGCGATGGAATTGTATAAAGCATTTATTATACAGCAGTGCTCCTCCTTGCGCACTGGAACCAGTACGGCACAACACAACCAGCGCAGCTTCCAGTGCGATGCTAGTGCTGGCAGCCTTCGGCGACATCACATATACCTGTGTTTATGACGCGTCAAATCGGCGAGCATCGCTTCTTTTGCTAACATTGTAAACACGAAAAAAAAAAGGGTTATTTAAGAACCCCGATGCGAAAGCTGAAATATGGAGCGATTTATCCTCGTTAGACTTGATTCTTGAGCACAGACGCGCCGATAGCGTGTAGACGGACTCGGCGGATACGCTATATATAGGCCTAAGCTTCGGTGGGGACCGATCTCGGCGCGGGTGGCTGGCAAAAAGCTAAAATGTGTGTATTTGAGCTGCAGAACCTTCTTTTTTAGTACACTAGGGAAAATGGAAGCGCACGAATCGCCTCAGCTTTGTTACGGGTGCGATAATATCAATCAGCGGTAGGCTTCGAACTCGGGGTCCGTTCCAGCGCGTCTGAACGATTTCTGGATTTCGTGTCGACTCCACAACACTGCGACAACGGCGACAACTCCCAGTTATAGGTTAGGCGAAAACTACTAAAAAACGCGGCGTCCTCTATGTTTGCGTGGTTTCGTTCAAGAATTTATCTATCCGCCCAGTCAAAAGGTAAAATGCAAAAAACGAAAGTTATCTTCAGTATCAATATGTGCATGCATAAACAGGGCAGCTCACGCACATTTATTCTAAGCTGCGACACGAAATAGACTTTTATGACCTCGAGAGACTATGGTGTCAAGCGATGAAATCGTATAAAACATTTCAGGGTGTCTACCAAGTTGACATTTCCAAATTCCCTGAGTTTTCCAGGTTTTCCCTAAGTTCCTTTGCAATATTCCCTGAGTGATGCAGAACTATGTTTATTGTCAAGACGGGCTGAAACCATATCGCCCGATGCTGCCACTCTCTAGTAAGCATATGAAAAAAAAAAAACTTAATGAAATTTGAATACTAAGGAGAAGTGTTTATGTTATTCAAAAAAAGAATAGAAGGGAGGCGTTAGTCAAATGCACAGCAAATAAAAAGCCTTCGAAAAAAAATGCAAAATCGAGTCGGACATTCTCAAATACAAATAAAAAGGAGATGCATAGAGTAGCAAATATTTTCGAATATGAACTCAACTGGTAGCAAGCTCAGTGGTATGAGGCCTGAACTTTGTCACAATTGCGATTTTCTCTCAACAGCTCGTAAGTCAACCTCAACTGTCCTGACATACTCTCAGCCCGCGCACGACGCCTCAGTGTTGTGTTTCACTGCTTTAAAGAGTTTATTTTGGTTTGGATGAGCGACACTTGCATCTCAGCATCAGCCAACACATTGTTTTTTGAGCTCAAAACGGCGGCAGCACGCTTCCTTTCCCGTTAATTCCCCAATGCATAGGTCATTTCTGTTCTTGTCCGCCTTCCGCCACTCATTCTCCACACGGACCATTTGAAGCATCTTCTTGGTCAGTTTCACAATCCATGTCCGATTTTTCGAACCCTCTAGGGGCCGCGAAAACGTCCGAAAATTGGCAGGTTGGAAAAATAAATGCATGTCATTTACTGCCCTTAAGGGCTCAATCCGCCACAGGCACATTCGAAAACGCTCTGTAGGCCTGTCAGTACACGTATTAGGCATATTGGTGCTTGTACTGTGACAGGAAATACCGGGTGCACGCGTGTATAATTAAGCAATACATACTGTGTCCCGTGGCAACAGCCCCTTCCCACGCTTGTTATGCTTCACTGCAATACTTTTCCGTATGCTTCACTAAGTAACATTTCTGTACAGAGGCGAAGCTGACTTTCGGGAACCGGCATTATGCAACGCACCGTGCTTTCCAAGCTTCTAAGCCAATTGCGAGGACCACAAAGGCGGAGTCCGTGCAATAATTGCTGACAGCAGCGAATTCTTTCAATAAAAAACGCGGCACCCAACGGCAAGAAGCTTCATAGCGAACGTCGAAGCAGTTATATAGGCCTAGCGTTGTCGCAGTGATGGCTGCGGCTGCCGGGATCGAATCCCGGCCACGGCGGCCGCATTTCGATGGGGGCGAAATGCGAAAACACTCGTGTACTTAGATTTAGGTGCACATTTCGAAATTTAGGTGCACAGGTGGTCGAAATTTCCGGGTCCCTCCACTACGGCGTGCCTCATAATGAGAAAGTGGTTTTGGCACGTAAAACCCCATAATTTACCAATGTCGACGGTTTCCCGCCGGTCTCCTCTCGCGCAGCCTCGGGATGCTTCGCCTGCAACGCCACTGGCAGCGCTGATATGACACTATAGCCTTCTCAGACGCCTGGTATATAGCTGCCAGGGCGCTGTTCTTACTGCCCAGTTGCCTTGCGTATACTGCTTCGCGTCAACATGGAGCACCCGCGCATAGAAGTTAGAACACCGTCCGAGGAGCTCAAGCGCAGCGTGCACAATCATGCTATCGCAGTCAATGGTTCACCTTTCGGGTTAAACGGGCAATTTGTTCATTTCCTGTTTCTTTTTTTTCGTCTGTCCCGAAGCAGTACTGAGCGTACGGGATCGACGGCATATACAGCAGACTTCTCCTCATTCAATTTGCCGAGTCCCTCTAAAGCGCGCGCACATACAAACCTAAACATACGGCCGCCTCCGCATTCTGCACCATAGCAACACGACAGCATATATGCCCGAAAATCAAACCCAGGATTTTATCTCGCAACGTGGAACGCCAAAGCCGCCCAGCAACCACGCTAAATAGGAAGTAATTAAACAACTTCAGCATCTTGCGGCGCCTCAGTAGCACCACACAAGCTACATGTATATACAAGCGCGCGCCAAAAGTATAACACACTCCCTAAGCCATTTCTGAAACATCGATTCGGCATCCTTCAACAGTCAACATTAACTTTTGTTTAAGGCGCTGTCATACGCCTCAAGCGCGATATGTATGAACAGGCTCACGCAAAAGTAACAGAACCCGCAGCATAACTCAAACCGCGACCGCGAGGCATCATTTGGCAAAACGGTTATCGCTAATTCTTGTTTACGGCATAATAATACGCCTGAAGAGCGTTCTCAAGTAGAAACAATGACAACACATGTGCTAGCTGATGCAAGGATTGAGGTCAAGTACACCAAAAAGTTGGGGAGAGATAGACGAGGGGGAGGAGGTGCGTGCGCGCCGCACAAAACTGAGCCCACCGAACGCTCAGCAAGCTGTACAGCTCGTCATCACTCAGCGCCCGCAAGGCACGGCCGGCCAAAAAGGTCACGGCGGGCTTCCGCGCAGCCCGACTTCGGGGGCAAGACAACCAGCCTGCAGCCCGCAGTCGAGCAAAGGACGCTTCGCGAGCCGATCGCTGCTCGGTCAAGCGAACACAATGAGAGTTACAAGCACCATCACCGGCCTCGCGGGTTCCCAGTCGCTTATCGCTCCGAGCCCAGGCGCGCTGAGCGTTTACCCGATCAGAGCGTATACGATGACGTGCGAGCCGAGAGGAGAAACAGATCAACCTGTCGCCCGAACCACGGTTGGCTGCGGCACGCCCACTTGGGTGCCCGAGTGACCCCCGCTGTAGATCAGAGAGGCTGTAAACAAGCCAATCACGGGATAACGAAGTTACACCGACCTGACGTAATTTTCGGCGCAGAAAGACTCCGCGTGTCGCGAGCTGATTACCGCTGGGACGTCGCCACCAGTTCAGTGGTCGAACAACGGGAAGTCAAGAGCCAGGAAACGCTAAGAAATAAGCAAGCAGCTAAAACGGTGCTCGTTGGAGCTGACCCCTAAATTCGCGACACTGCACAAGGACACACTGTCACGCGGTACGCCTGGAGGCAGGCCAGCACAGGATGACGAGGAGCGTGGAGGCCCAGAAGCAAACCGATCATCCAGAGAGCAAACGGTACTTCAAAAAGCTCGCAGGTGACGCCATGGTTGGTGGATAAATCGATTGACCCACTCGCCAACGCAACGCGCGAGCTGTGAAAGAGGCCTCATAGAGAAGGGCTGCAGTTAATTGCATAACCACACGGACTTCCTTCGCGGGTGCCGAAATATCAGTACACAATGCAGAATTACAAATGTTGAAGACGGGACGAAATGTGAAATACTTAACACATCCAGGCCCAACGTAGCACTTTTGATACGCTGAACTTCATAATTATGAGTTACGAATTCTAAGCTTAACGCAAAACTCATGGCAGAATTTTTGATACGCCGGAAAAGTTTTCAGTTGAAGTTTATAGTTTACCGAACCATTTACTAAATAATTAAATACTCCACTAAATAGTTTTTACCAAATGATTACTTTGAAGATAATGGCCTCTTTGGCGAGTTTAATAATTTGGGGCTTGTGGAATCTGAGTATCTGACCACTTTCATCTTCTGTTAGACGATTTGAGGCCTTCTAGTACACGTAGGACCACAAAACAAAAACAACAAAAAAAATGAAAGGGCGTCAAAATGAAGCTTGGAACAAAAAAGACGTACAAAGTCAGCGTAGAGCTATGTACGGCGCAGTAACAATGCGTAATAAGCGGGGGGGGGGGGGGGAGAGGCCGCAATGAAATCCAGATCCGATCGCTGTAACTGCGCTCGCGTCAAACCGGAACCTGAAGTGCGGCTTCACTCAACGAAACTGTGGGCCGATCGCTGCGATAGTGTTCTAAAAAGAAAGTAAAGGCTAAATAAACAGCTTTATATGTAAAAGCAACATGGTACTAAAGCAGGGCAAGGCAGTGTAGGTGATGTAAAGGCGGCTCAACAGCGGTTGACACCGAAGAAAGAATGACAAGGCCTTCTGGAGGAGCCTTTCTTGCCTCCCGAATAACAAACATGGATAGACATGGAACAACAAATAGCACGGTACGCTAACGCGCCGTGGAAGACCTCGGCTTTCTTTGATGACACCCGCTGTTGTCTCGCCTTTTTTCTTGCTGCCGTTTCTACAAACGTACTCTTCGTGCACGGTCATGGACATAAATGTGAACAAGTTGGCTTTAATTTTCTTTGATACGGAGTGGAGTACAAATTTTCTAGGCTTAAGCCTGGGCGAGCAGCTGGCCACTGCTAGTATTAGGCGTGCACATTCAAACCTGTTAAACGAAGCAAGAAAGGTGGTGCCGCCATTAACGGCTCGCCGGATGAAGAAAAAAAAAAAAGGCTTAGACGAATGAGCAAAACAAACAAAAACAACCCACTCACATCTGCCGGCAAAATTCACTGGCTACGCGGCCGATACTACAACTTCCGACATTAAGGGATTCTCATTCGTAGGTTCACCGAGCACGCACGAAGGCGAGCGGCCGACCACGCACGGAACGTAGACAGCTGTCGTTCTTGGAATCAAAGGCGACGACGGGAAAAGCGGGCAACCTGCGCGCGACAGTGTAGTAAGCAAATCGCATATCTTTGTGGACGCGGCTATAAAGCGCGCGGAGGTCATGAGTTTCGAAAGAATGTTTGGTAAAGACAGACTGTTTAGCATGGCTTAGTGGCTGCTGTCTTTCCCGCAAGCGCACCAACGACAAGAAAAAAAAAATAAGGACGGAAAGATTCACCTGTTAGGGCAGAAACGCGATAGAAAGAAAAAAGAAAAGAAAAAAAGCTTGTGCGCGTCTCTTGCAGGCCGCGCCAGCATTTAGTGAACACGGCACAAAAGAGGAATGAATATGACATCTCCCAAGGAGGAAACATTGAATCGGGGGCTTCTTAGCAGGAAACTCATTCACGCATGGCGACATCTTGGTCCTCGTTGTTGTTACTGGTACTGTTTTTTAACTAAGATGCCGACTTGCATGTCTCTGTCTGTGTAAGTGTGTCGCGAAAGCACGCTTGCTGCCAACACGCGTTTCGGCAACCGAGAGGGCCGCCGGCGCTTCGAGTGCTCGCTGAAAAGATACAAAGCACGGCTTTCTTGTGAACCTGGGGTGCTGAAAAGCAAAAAAGCGTTTAAGGCTCGCGCGATTACGGCTCGCTAGCTTGCTCTCCTGTCAAGCGAAAGCACAACTGCGCCTGCTCGAAGCTCTTCGCCGGCAGCGCCGGAACCGGGCTCTTTCTTTTTTTCTTCTTCTCTCTTCCTTTCGAGAACTTGCGAACCATCGGAAGCAGCGTCGCATCCTATTACGTTAACGAAACGCACACGCCATGCGGTGGCTCCATTTCAAGTCGGCGCTTAAACTACTATAGGTGGACAAGCGCTCGGCTATAACCATGTAGCGCGATTTCCGGCAATCTGGCGCCATGCTTCCCAAGCAGCGACTGGTCGATTCATGGTGTTTCAACGTCAGAAAGCAACCCAGGGACACTGAGAGACGGCGGAGAGGAGTGCTCCGGCTTAACCCTGACCCAAAAAGACGGAAATGCGAGCTCAGTAAGGTTAAATGCACAGCTGGTATTTCGGTAGCGCGACGACACGAGGACAAAGAAGAATTGACAGAGCATATCCTTTCAATTCTTCTTCGTCAACGTGCCGTCGCTACAAGAAACACCAGCTATTAATGCTACCGCCTGCAGGTAGCAAGAAGTTTGGTTGCAAACCCTGCGCATTAATCACAGACGAAGGTTTCTGCATGTCGCTCTCATCGAAATACGGCCGTCGAGGCTGGGAATAGTCACATAGTGCTCGCGACATAGCGCTCAGCAAAAACACGGCGTATCGTCACCGCGGCGGGCGCTTCTATAGGAGTGAAAGGAAAGGTGAAGGCGCGTGGCAGTAGAAAGAAGAAGAGAAAATTAAATCGAGGGAACACAAATGAACTCAGTCCAAAACGATGGCATGCAAAAGTTATAAACGAGTGCAAAATCTCAAAGGCGCACCCAGTAAAAAAATAAAAAATATTCACAGCTTTCCTTGCATGTGATTGATTGATTGATTGATTGATTGACGGAGGGACGGACACACACACATACAGACAGTGCTCCTTGCCCAAAGCGACAGGTCAGTTGTGACAGACGCCGTATAAAGCGATCTGGACCGACTTCAACCGCATCGCGACTTAGAGACACCAATCCAAGAAAAGTTCACCGCGCAGTTTTCCGCAATTATTCACGAAAAACATACAGAAGAGTCCTTTGAGAAGAAGGCCTATGTGGAAGACCTATATGACAGTGCGCATATTCTTTCACAGGCGTCGGGAACGTAAGGAATCGGCGATCTTTCTTTTTCTTCTCATGTGCCATTCGTCCGCAGTCTCATATAGAGTTCACAAATATATAAAGAAAGAGAACACGGCTCTCTCGTTTATGATTCATAATGCCTCAAGCTGATTTACGGCACAATAGACCGACACACCCGTCGATCTTAAACATCTTCAGGCAACCGAACAACCCCCCCCCCCCCCCCCCCCCCCCGTCAGAACCACACCGGGAGAAAAAGAAAGCAAGAAAGCTAAGACGCCTAAAATGAGAGTTACATACCCACGAGAACCACGTTACCATTTTCATAAGAAAACCAAGCAATCTGTTATGCTCATGCAAAATCTAAGACGTTGTGATCGCGAAACGGCATCGTGGTGGGCCGCAAACCTACATCATCCGTGCAAAAAGAATCCATGTTGACCCCTTCGAAAATGGCGGCAACGTGAGTGGAGAGAGAAAGTGGTGTTCTGGTTGCATCCGGCCAGGGGCGCTGCGCGGTCTCATTCACTCAGCATAGCTTTTGACGGTGCGCGTCTGCTTTCGTGCGCGGCCTCTGGGGATTGTGACAGCGCCGAAAACCGACCGCGAAGTGAAGCAATGAATGGTAGCCTGGGTCATTGTTTATCACAAAGATTACTAGAGGAAATTGTCGCGCTTCAATCGTCCAGCGACCATGGGAATTATGAAAATGGATTTGTCTAATCTTAGTGCTTTTGGGTTCAGACATTCTTGTGACGCTATTTATGACGCTCTACACTGCCACCTCCCCCGCCCCTTTATAGATTTCCGAGCAATCATGCTTTCTGAACGCGTGAAGGGCACAATAGGTTTCAGTGCACATACATAATCATTACGAATCGTTGCATTTGCAACGCAATGTTTTGCTGACAGTCATCAATTTGCAAAATCAGAAAGCCGTCTGAAGGCAGAACGACACAACATACCCGCCGTGGTTGCTCAGTGGCTATGGTGTTGGGCTGCTGAGCACGAGGTCGCGGGATCGAATCCCGGCCACGGCGGCCGAATTTCGATGGGGGCGAAAACACTTAGATTTAGGTGCACGTTAAAGAACCCTAGGTGGTCAAAATTTTCGGAGTCCTGCAGTGCACTACGGCGTGCCTCATAATCAGAAAGTGGTTTTGGCACGTAAAACGCCGTAATTAAAAAGAAAACGACACAACTTTGTAAAGTCCACAAAATACCAATCATTCTCATGCTGGCTGAACAGCCATTTATAAGGCGTCCCAGCTATCCTGCATCGCGTAGAGCGGTGCCTTGTATGCAGATAATTACGCGCTGTAGATTGTTAGTAGAAATTCGAAAGAGCGTGCACTATTTCTTATACGGCTACTGATTAATTAATGCATAATGATTATTTATGAGACATTTCATTTTTAATTAGTGTACTTACGCCAGATATACTAATGCGATGTCTTCAAATACATTCGACGCTTCTTTTCCGAGTGTTAAAAAATAAAGGCACGCACGACACAAATAAGTATTAGAGAACTACACGAAGGCTCGCAATTTTATATATTGCCAGAAGAATTCGCTTACTAATAAATTAGCTGACATGGTATCACGCGCGCATAGGCAAACATGAACCGATCTCCCTCGATGACCGTGAACACTCGCTGTGATGAAGAGCGCAGAGGGGAGCGAACGCTTCTGCGGCCTCTCGCTTCGACGTTTCTCCGAAGCTGGATTACGCGACCTCCAGCACTAGGTCCGCGGAGAGAGCGCACATGCAGCCACCAGCCATCTCGGCTCGCCACACTTTTGCACCCCGCCGAGTTTACCCCAAAGACGGGGCGCGGACGGTGTACTCGCTCCGCCACGCGGACAGCCATGCGCATGCAGCTATGGCCGGTCACGCTCACGTGGCTCCCTCCCCTAGCACACGTTGTGTCACGTGGCGTGCAACATTGGGCGCGCACGGTATTTTATCACACTTGGACTTCATACGGAAACTCACGACGACGGCGAAAATTCGTCTGGAGTTTCCATGTACTTGCTATCACAAAATTTAACCCAAGGACTTCAGTTACGGAGTCGTCAAAAGCCAATGACGATAGTCGCTCTCAATGAAAGATATACCAAAACTGATGCTGCGATTAGCTGGATCCTATAAAGTTTGTGATTTGGGTTAGTTGATAGAGCATCACGAAGCAGTTCAGTGAAAGGCAACTATACCCTGTGTCCCAGCTAACATTGGCCCAAGTCATTCAATAACGATAAAAAAAAAATTGAAAACAGGGTGCAAGACGCAATTGTACTACCTACGGTGTTCGACGTCTGACGACCGAACACAGTAGTATTTTTTTTTTTTTGAATCGTACATCTTGCACCGTGTTCTCTAAATCTTTATTTTTTTCGTTGAACGGTTTGGCTCACAAATGTTAGCTGGGAATTTCTATATAGACTACATATGGACGCACACGTAGGGCAAGACACACAAACAGCGCTGTGTGACGTGCATCCTATGTGGGCTTGTTCTAATTGTCCAACACTGAACGCCGTCGTGATGATACTATAAGTACTAAAAATATCTTCGGATCTTAATTGACCACCATCACCAAAGAATACCCGCCGAAGTGTGAAAAAAAATATCCAAGAACCGAAACTGGATTTTGCAAGATAAGCAGGATTTCGTTACAATCCCTCTTTTCAAGGCAAAGACAAGTAATGAGACCTGAACTGCACGAATTTTGCTGCGCTTCGAAAGTGGCGATGCTCGGCCGTAAGATTCAATCGCGCCCTCCGCCGACTGAAGATATATAAAGAAAAAGCCTTCGGCCTGAGCAGCGAGATACGCATACGTTTGATTTAACCCCAAGTCGCACTTTAGATTTCGCCGCCTCTTCCAAAGCTCGGCAAATAGTTCCATGAAACTATTTGCAATAAAGAACTCGACGCAGGGAGACCTATGACGGGGGACAAGCGGGGAAATAAAAGCCGTTGGGTAGGAGCAAGGCAATTCGTCTTCGGCGATTAAGACGAAACAGAAACGTACGCCGCCACTTGGAAAAGTTGCTCCAGACTAGCAAGCGATATCGAGGCTTTCACAGTCCAGCAAGTCCCGGAGATGTAACGAAGAAAAAAAAAAGACAGTTTATATACATGAAATGAGCGCTCGACAAAAATAGAGGCGCGAAAATCGCCCCAATTTCGGCGAGCATGGGAGAAATGAGGGCTTGAACGCTTGATCCAGCACGATAGTGCTGGCATCGCTGGCAGGTCGTTGGCTATATACGCGGTAATATTTCGTGGCACCTCGGCCACCGACAGAGCGGGCGACGCCTCCGCGCCTTGTATCCACAAAACTATAACGCGTGGGAGGGTTTTGACGAACAGCCTCCGTCGTGGAAAAAAGTAAAGAAATAAATAGAAGCTCCTTGAGTAAGAAAAAAAAAATTACTAGCACTGAAAGAACAACAAAGCGACGCTGAGAGAGAACCCCGTGCTTGTCTATTTTGTTCTTATCTCTCTTTAAGCCACGTCCAAAGTTCAGTGAAGTATCAGTTGAAAGGAGCCAAGCTCGCGAGCAATCACTTCTCCCTATTGCGTAAAAGTCACAAACAACAAGAGCTAAGCCGCCGTCCCATACATCCTTTTATTCCCGTTGCTTTTTTTCCCGGTCATTTTTGAAGCGGCGAGTCACGTATACGGTGCACGCCGGCACCAGAGGCAAGAAGAGCGTATATGTCAAAGCAACCCGCGCGTACGGTATCGCCTATATAACACTCGCGGATTAACTTCCCCATTCTTCGCACACCTCCAAGTCCTCGGGTATGAGTGTTTTCTTTTTTCTTTCTTTAGGTTCTCGAAACGGTTGTAAAGCTCCTCGTACGACCACCTTTAATTCGTCTCGCGCTGATGTAATTAAGCCGAGAGGCTTAATCCCTCCCGAGACCGGAAATGACGCCACATGTCAAGCGCGTCCGCATCCGGAACAACACCAAAAGTGCACAAAAAATGTGTGTGTGTGTGTGAGAGAGAGAGAGAGAGAGTGAGAGAGGGAGATTCATGCACACAACGGCGAAACCAGACGTGAGGTGGCTTCATGTCACTGCAAAGCCACTTGGTCCGATGGCGTGCAAATAGTGCCGGCTCTTGATGTCGATGATGACGACCTTATATCTATTGACAATTACTAAGGAGGATTGGCCGAGAATCGGGCGGGTTTTAGAAATGAGTTAGGGGGTTTAAATTTAGCAGTCTTCAATTATTAAAATAAGCTCTGTTCCCCTCCAGCGGTGTCCGTCATCGTCGTCATCATGATCATTACTATTTCCATGTACACTTCAGGATGAAGCAACCTTCAATCACACTTGCCTCGCGACAGTTCGTTCAGTGCTATAACTTTGCTTGTGAATTTATTACTCCCATCACAGCGCCTAGTTCTCTGCCGTCCTCGATGTGGTTATCTCACCCTCGGCACCCACTCTTTAACTCTAACAGAAAGAGCACCGGTTATCCGCCGTATTCCTTACATCGCTCGCCCCAAATCTATTTCTTCCTCTCAACCTGAACTAAAATATCGGCTACACCCGTCTGCTCTCTAATCCAGATCGTTGTCCTTAAATGTAAAGTTTTCAGCGATTGAAGCGCGCTCAAAACGCATGGGTGCCGGCAGTTCTTGCGCCACCGGTGGGGGCGCTGGGGTCACCAAGCTGATGCATTTTTATGTCACATCGAAACGAGAGTCATTGTGACGCATTGCCACTGCATTCGTTACTCCCCACTGCAGCGATCACTGAGCGCTTACCGGCGGCGTAAAAATAGATTATATAGATTATGGGGTTTTACGTGCCAAAACCACTTTCTGATTATGAGGCACGCCGTAGTGGAGGACTCCGGAAATTTCGACCACCTGGGGTTCTTTAACGTGCACCTAAATCTAAGTACACGGGTGTTTTCGCATTTCGCCCCCATCGAATTTCGGGATTCGATCCCGCGACCTCGTGCTCAGCAGCCCAACACCATAGCCACTGAGCAACCACGGCGGGTGGCGGCGTAAAAATCGCCGGCAGCCACTCGCTCCCGAATATCGCGCTTCGATCGCCGGGCACTGTACGTATGGAAAGGCAAAGCTTGTTCTAGCGACAAACTTTCTTAACAAATCGCCGTTTTATGCATTGAAGTACAAAAATAACCGGAACGCCAAAGCATTTCTCCGCAAAGTTCGGGAATTAATATCTCGAAACTGACGCCATCCTGAGAATTCGTTCCAAGTGGATCCGCCTTGCGAACTCCACGGCTATAACTTGTAAATTGCAGTATGGGTCATAAAGTGATTAGTAAGAAAGTTAATTAGCGATTTTTAAATTATGTCAGCTATTCATAACAATTTTTTGAGCAAGTAGTGTCCGCCGCTCCAAGTAAGCCACCTTATTAACTATAATTGTGCTACCTGCCACAGGGAAGCTTTAAAACTTTTTCAAAGTGTCCGCTGAGGCACCCTGTATACCTCGGTAACGGCAGCCTCTAGCAACAGCTTTCCCATGTACCCTATGGGGCGCCGACGTGTGGCGATTGAATTTCGCGGACGGATATACTAATTAAATATACTGACTTAGAGAACGCCACAAGAGTATCAGCAATGAAAAGATTTTTACAGCGAAGCTGTTAGCCTCTGGTCGCGATTTTGCGTGGCATGCTCACCCAAAAAGCTGCAGCTGGAAAAGTGGTTCGTGTTAGAGTTTCCGCGTAACAAAATCACGTTTTCTCGTATCTTCGAATTACAGTCCGATGCTATCACGTCTGTAGGTTGTATGTAAGTCGTACTTTACGAATTTTTTGGCACAGTGTACTTTGAGAAATTCAATTAGTTCAATACAGGCTGAGGGCCTACAAGAATGAGGACGAATGAGGATGAACCTCGAACGGCGGCTGGAAAAGGGCTTTGTCATTTTATTCTGTATTAAAATCCGAAGTTATCATGCCTGTGGCTTGTGCGTAAGTCGTACTTTACGCATTTTTTGACGCAATTTACTTGTAAACCTAAAGTTAGTTCAATAGGGCACTTGCGCTTGGCGGACGGCCTAGAAGGATGAGGATGTATTCTGCGATTCCGCACACGTGCATGCGCGCGTGGCGCACGTCGCTTGTGGTGGTGGTGGTGCTTACGTATAACATCGTCTAACGTCCGCACCATCTTCGCTGTACATCCACGTTCACAGGGTAGAACGGAGGCGGATCTTTTTTTTTTTTTTTTTACTTGCAGGAATTTCTCGCTCAAAAAAGAAGGAGAGCGTCACATAAGCGACGACAACGAGTGCTATATATAACGAGGTCAGCGTTACGACAAATTAAGCTAGAGCTACACTATAAGTCCTGGCTACACAAATTACCAGTGAGGACAGCGAGGCTTTATTAAGAGCTTCCGATATAACGGGACAAACGACACCCTGAAAGTTTCGTCAAGTTCGCCAAGAACTGCAGTCCGAGAGAGAACAGATAAGCATAATTAAGTGTCAAGCACCGCAGGCGGGGCTACAGATTGGCTGGAACACAGCCGGCTCGCGTTCGTGAAGGCTGGTCGTGTGCGACGAGCCATTCATTCGTCGCATGCCAAGACAAACGTTGAAGCTCGAATGTGGGCTCGGCTGCCATTCGTCATTACAGCAAGTCCATTTTATGCCCTAACAAGCTAAGTCATAAAAAAATATAAAAAATCGTATACACATGATTCTGTTGCGCATGGAATAACGCAAAAAAAAAAAGTAAACTCTAAGCGACTTGAAGAAAAGTGTCCATAAGTTGCTGCAGAGCATTCCACAACGGATCCACGTTCACTATGAAGCTGACCGCAGCAACAACTTCGCTTCAACAACGAAACCGCTAAAATACTTATTAGTATTACAATACGTCACAACATGGGCCCACAAATTTTGAATAAAGAAGAGCGACAAAAAGTTCGTGAGATAAAAAAAAAATATATAATCGAGATGAACCAAGGCATAGTGCAATGCATTCAGAGCTTTGGAAGCAAATTTAGAACGGAGTGCATATTATGTCTTCATTCATAATTTTACTCGAAAGGTTGAGTGCGCGCGCCGACAAGCGCTTTTCTACTTGCCAGGGTCCCTCTTGAAGGTCTTCAATATCAGTACCTGCCGCGCTGAACCAGCGAGAATCCTAACCGGAAAACGACAAAGCTTCTGAACACTGAGAAAACAGAGAGAGAGAGAGAGAGAGAGAGAGAGAGAACTTTATTTGGTCTATTAAGGGTCTAGCGTTCGGTCTTCGTCTTCATCGCTGCAGACGCTTGACCTTCTTAGCAGGGTTGGGCCCCGAGTCCAGGGCTCCACTGAGCCGCGCTGCTTCGCTTGCGTGCTGCCCCATTGCCCTTTGGGCGGCGAGCTCGCAGCTGGTGAGCCGGCTCTCCCACTGCTCCACACTCGGGGTGTTGTGTTGGTGGAATGTGTAGTTACGTTTACACTCCCAGGTTATATGGTAAAGCGTGGGGGTTGCCCCGCACCACGGGCATGTGTTCCTAAATCTTGCTTAGTATATGTAAGCTAGAGAAGGTTCCCGTTTGCAGCCTCCGCCAACTAGCTGCTTCTTGATGTGTCAAGGCTTTGTGTGGCGGGGAGTACCTAATTCTCTTGCCTCTGTGGTAGTTCAGTAACTCTGAATAGCCGATCTCCACGGTGAAGTGCTGTCCCAGGGCGTGTGGCCGCTCGACTCGGTACGTGATCTCGCTTCGTTTCCTTCTATCCCCGTGTGTGCCGGAACCCAGATTAGTTTGTGGGTTGCGGTGTGTCTGAGGTGTTCTGCCGTGCGGAGGATAGCTAAGGCAGTCCTGCAAATTCTACCCTTTGTGTAGTTCCTGCATGTCTCTTTTGAATCCGTTAAAATGACCATTGATTTGTCTTTTCGATAGCCCTCAGCCGCTGCCAGCGCAACAGCGACCTCCTCCGCTTCAACTATCCTATCCTCCACTTCCACTATCAGCGTGAAATAAATTAAAGGCGCGTTTGTTGCCAATCAGAGAAAAGAAAAAGCAGTACTTCGCTCGCCAACGATCTCACTTTATTTCCATTTCTTCCGTAATCACGACAGGCAAGCTGTTTTGAAAGAGCTTTATGAGGAGCACACTGCTTATGGCCACAGCTAACACGCCGAACTTTATTTTAAGCTTACTTTCTTTTTCTTTTGTGCTTCAAGGTGGCTCGCGGTTCGAGCTGTCAACCTCGACATTACCGCGCCGGAAGTTTTTATTGTAATTCCACTGAGCGTTTGTAACACAGCATGCACGATAAAGACTCACAGGTCCAGTACACATGCTAGAACGGATGGACTTTAATTAGGTACTGGCACAAGTTTCCGCGCAGACAAAAAATGTGATTCGGCACAGCGACAAGTATGTACGACGCGGTGTACAACATACATTTACAAGCCGCTGGGATCTCAATTTTAATTGAAATAGTCAATAAGTATAGCGGAGCTGGCTTTATACGCATCAATGAGGTACTCAGGCGAAAATTAGTAAACTAATTTCATTATTTTTAATAGGATGACTTTCCCCGTGCGTGTATCACGCTGTAAGGCCTTTTTGACCTCTCTACTAGCAAAAGGCGTTGCGTGTACGGCACTTTTGAGTCGATCTAGGGCAAAAATATTTGCAGACCATGGAATGACAACGAGACCACGGCAAAGGACGCGCACGACTAAATCGGAGTCACAAGGAAGACATCCACATCAGGTTTCTTCTAATGCGCACAATTCCCCCTGCATTGCTGTGTGCAGTGTCAAATGTAAAAGCCAATTAGGTTACAATCGCAAAACTTGTTCTTTTTTTTTACAATCGTGGAGGGCTGCAAGGAAGGGCCCTACTAATAAGCAAATTAAATGTCAACGTCTGAGTCCGTGCATTACAAGATATGTTTAAAGTCATAAGCGCCAACAAGTATAGATGCTAAACATTTATCCGAGGCCGAGGCCTCATTTTGTTCCGACGTCCACCTCGGGTGAGCTCCGAGCCCCGCTGGTACGAGGAGAAGCGTGCTGCATCTCTCTCTCTCTCACACACACACACACACACACACACACACACACACACACACACACACACACACACACACACACACACACACACACACACACACACACACACACACACACACACACACACACACACACACACACACACACACACACACACACACACACAGACAGAGAGAGAGAGAGAGAGAGAGAGAGAAACCATACATCCGCCAGAGAAAATTGAAACAAAAGCACGAGAACAGGGCTGCCACGACGATGACGATACGAACGGCGCGCTTTATAGGCTTTGGTTTCAGTTATGATACCGAAACAGCACCATCGAAAAGGGGGCTCTCACTTTTACGCTTCATTTGGCGCAGGCTAGGCGCAATATTCCGCTTAAATGCTGTTTCGGAGCCAGATGGCGCAAAGGCACCCGCTCTTGGCGCTATTTGGCGCAACAGGCACAACTGCACCTGCCTACTTTCTTTTTTCTCTTGCGTCAATATTATTATTATTTTTTTGGCACACCGGATTGTTATTGCAATGTACGGCTGTTGCGAGTGAAAAATTTGCCCAATGTATCCCATCAGATTAGGAGTGCGTGCAGTCTTCACGTCATTAAAGGGGTCCTAAACCACCCCTAGGGCTTGGTGAAATAACATAGTCCGCGGGTAGCATACGCTGCTGTGAACACCTCAGCCAAGTTTTGCTATCGTACGCGGTGCGTGGAGCTCCCGAGCGGATTGCGAAGTCACGTTTCTCTCAAACGCGCTCTTTTCAACAGAAGGCCCTGTCCTCACTCTCTTCTGGAACCCCTATTTCGTCATCGGACGCTTTATTTCGTCATTCCCTTAAACGACTGCTATTGGCCGATAGCCGACATCAATCTGCGGTCGGCTACCTGTAGATACCGCGGCCGCCGTGGGGTGCCGCCACGAGTCCACTGGCTAAAAGCACTGGGGCTTGCAGGCGCGGTTCTTGCAAAAATGAGAGAGAGAGAGAGAGAGAGAGAGAGAGAGAGAGAGAGAGAGAGAGAGAGAGAGAGAGAGAGAGAGAGAGAGAGAGAAATTACCAGAGGAAACGCAGAGTGGTCGGACTGAGGTTATTGGCAACTCCAGAATTCGTTATCTGTGTCAAAATAAAGATGGCTACAACATCCAAGTTCACGGCGGCTCTTTCGCTTGGTGCTGCGCTCGCGCGTTCACCGTTCGTGGCGTTGAGGAGTTTCGTCGGGGCCGAAAGGGTCCTTGCTGCGGATTACGTTTATTTTGATCGGTCCCAAGGATTTCGCCAACGAAACCACGGAATTCGTTGCGCTGTGCGTGACAACGTTCGGCCTGCCCAGTGAGCCGCATCAGATTAAAGAAAAAAAAATATTTTAAAGAGAAAGAGCCTTTCAAGCGAGCCGGAGATTTTAAAAAGGAAGGTGATTGTGCGTAGCGGGCCTCCGAAATGTGCAAGCACTTGTTCGCGGCGCTACTCCACTTGTGGAAGTACGATGTACTCGACTGTTTTCGATCTCCATAGCCAACTCCGCACTGCGACTCGTGTTGTAGTATATCACATATAGCATCTCCCAATCGTTAGGCAGTATGCAGTAACAGTCACAATAGGCAGTAACATCTGCCTTGCTTTCAGAAGCTAAGTACAGATATTCTATACTTAGGCTAAAAACTGTAAAGTTACCTGGTCAATGTGTCTGGGGATGAGAGTTCCGTTTGTGAGTCGGGGCAGCGCTTTTCTTTTTATAGTTAGCCCATACGCGTGATATAAGGTCGTCTGCGTCCGATGACTGGCGCTTGTTCATGCTGGCCCTACGCCGTGTTCGAGCTGGGCCCATGGCTTGGGAACACAGCAGACGCCCGCCGACAGTAGAAATTCTCAAACCCCGGTGAAACGTCAGAAGTGAGGAACAACCTGTCGGACAAAGTTGAGTTTCTTTTGCAACTGGTTTCCAATATTTAGCGAGGGTCTTTCTTTTGGGCAAACTTGTATTAGTGCAAATGTATGACTTGAGAACGACCTGAACCAGTTGTACTGGGATTCAGCTGTGCATGTGCAGTGTCGGAAAGCAAACTAGCGGTGCTGTGCGCAGGTCGAACGCTCCAAAGCTGGAACGAGCGCTGTTTGCTGTTACTTCTAAATTATGTGCGAGCAAAGAAACTGACAACTCAACGCGTTGAATGAGAAAACAGCATCGTCTACTTGCACCTCTAAACTGAAGCATGCTATTAAAAACGATCTGTCGCCTCGTGGCAAAATATGTGTGATGGTCAACTTCAGATCTACCGAGGCAGTTATTCCTGATATCATGCCTGCAGACAAAAGTACATTTGCTAGAATATAGCTACTGCTTAAATCATTAGTAATACTAAAGCCATAAACGAAGAATACCAACTGGAGCTTAAATGTGCCTCACTATAATTTAGTAAAGCACCTGACTAAACAAAGCATACTGCGCGATTTGAAACGCCAGCAAGATATTGAAAGAAATCGGTAAGTCCCCAGTGAAGTGTTTCGAACAAACCAGTGTAGTATCAGTCACCCTTTCCCAATGCGAAGTTTCTTATCCAAGTCGCCCTCCGATGCGCGTCGTCTGCTTCTTTTACGAAAAGATGAAATAATACACTGCCGTCTTTCCACCGAGATGAAACGCATAATGGCACACAACAAGTCTTTCCACATCCTTTTATTTTTTTTCATTTTCTGGCTTGTTCGTGGCGGCATCACGAAGATTCGAGAAATACGAGGCGTTCAGTGCATGCTGTGATAGGAAGCAATCTATCGCTTCAAGGTTGAAGCAATCTTCAAGCAAGGAAGCAATCTATCGCTTCAACCTGGATCGGCTGTTTCTCGGCGCGGCCGCCAGAAGGCAAGCATTTAGTTGGAGTCGTCAATAGCTACTCTGCTCAGAGGAAAGGGCTCAGAAGCGGTAAAGGGGGGGGGGGGGGGGTATATGAGTTGTGGTCATGAGGACAAATACAGGATGCGACTGTGCACACATTCGCGTCCGAAGAAGCTTTTGACAGAACAGATAGTTTCCTATAAAAATTACTAGAGAGCTCTGGCACGATAGAGTTTCCACGGGAGCTGCAAACATGGCGGTTCATGCTAGTACGGGAATAAAGGCTAGTACGTGGATCTCCTCGGCGTTGCGTTAGAAAACGCAACGACTCGTCGCGGTCCTGTCTGCCGAGTCGGCGATACGGATGCGATGCAATTTTGTCGCGTAAACGCAATATTCATAGCGTTAAATATGGCAAAGCGCAGGATATACCAGTGCTGCTTGCAGCTGCAAAGACAACAAAAGAAAGAAAGAGCGGAATGACGTTGCAGAATAAGTCAAATACGAACCTTAAAAACGCTGCCGTTATTGTAACTTTGTTTATAGATAGATTTTCTGGCAAGTGAAGTACTGAACGATAGGAAGCCTCGCTTCGCGCGTTATTTGCGTCCGGCGATGCGTATTTCTAGGCGCGTTTTTGTGGTGCTGATCTCAAGACACCAACTAAATTGACGTGTATTCGTCATGAGGGGCCTTAAAGGGCCCCTAACCAGGCCCCATAACAAATATTGGTTATACGCTGGAAGTTGTTACGTGTCCTCTGGGGAGCGTTCTGCCGCGTAAATTTTTCAAGTCGGCTCATTAATAGCCGAGATAGAAATATTTCATTGCCGCGAACCATTGCCAAACTCGAACGCGCGCAGGCGGCCGCGTTTCGAATGCTACAAACGGACTCGTATCCGTCACGAGGCCTACTAAGTCACTATAACTCAGAAATCCCGGCAAATTGCCCAGACTGCCCAGAACTTTATTGCTCACTCTCGCACATGCTATGGCAATGTACCGCGTTACCAAAGGGCCCTCTCTCCAGTGAGCCCGAATGAGAAGAAGCCCTCAAAAGCCCGGACCTCAAACTCCAACTCAAGGCCGTCCAGAGGGCCCAAGAACTGGCGGAGCGTAACCACGTTCCCGTCCCGACTTGGGCGTCGCCTACGGTTTCTGCCGGAGGAGTTCCCCGCGTGGGATCTCCAACGGATTGAAACTCCTCAGGACTTCAATAAAGTTCTTGACTGACTGACTGCCGCGAACCCATGATTTCAGGAGGTGAGCTTCACCGCAAACATATAGGCTCTCCGCACTTGCCCCGTCAAGCCTCCGCAAGTTAAATTTTTCCCCTGCGTTCTCCCATACCGCACCTCGAGGATCGTGTGACGCATACGTCATGGGTCTCACCTTCTTTTTTTTTTTTTCTCCTCGCTTTTTTTTGCGATGCGGCGCACTTCCGGTGACGGCGTCGCGCGCGAGCTGTTGTGATTGGCTCGTTTTTTTGTGCAGCGCACGATTTTGCGCGCTGTGCACGCAAAAGTCAGTGCTACACGAATATTGAGGTAGGCACAAGCGGATCACAGAGCATGATCCCGCGCTGGAACACGGTAGAAAATGACATAGTTTCGGTGTCTGCGCGTGTGACTGCACAACGTGGGAACAAGCAGACGAAACGGAAGTACATCTCTCCTGCTGCAGTGTGAAGTAAAACAAAAACATGCAGACATTTGGTTTGCATGTTTTATTATTTTTCTAAGCTTTAATGCGTCTACTTAAGTAACATATTGCACAAATAACAGATGTTGCCCAACATAATTCTCCAATTCAAGCGTCACCACGAGCGACGTCACAGTGTACGTAGGCGCACTAGCACGTGTACGTCATCCTCCAGCTTGGAGCGCGGCAGCCGCGAGGAGAAGGGAAAGCAGTGTTCGGTTTGATATTTCCGATCTTTCCGAGCCGCGTAGCGATGTAATACTTTGCAGACATGATCGTTATTGCACATTGTATGCTCTGTGCTTGTCAGCTCAATATGGACAGACTTGGTGAGGGGCCCTTTAAAGGGACCCTAAGGGAAACACTTAATCAACGCCACCTCTAGATAGCACAAGGCCTGTGCACTACGATCCATATCACACTACCTGGTCCGACTGCCACAGAATCTAATGCGGATGCTCCTGATAAACTGCGGTGATTTTGACGCCACCGCTTTCGTAACGGTGTGCTTGGCAATAGAAATCGAGGGCCTAGCATCGTGACGTCATAAATCAGGGTACATGGACCTTGAGGTGGCGTTGACTTAATCAGGTTAAACTGATAAAATGTACTTTCGCAATCATTTTCGTTAATTTCCAGGTAAGTGATTGGTAATGCTTGTAAGAAAAAAATGTCAAACTTTTTCTTTTTTATTTTTTACATTTCCCGTCGAAACCCAAGCGCCTAACGTCAGTGTGTCGTCCCGGATTCCAAACTATATTCTAGTAATTGGGACGCCTGTAGATCAGTAAACGTTCGTGAAACTTGCTAAATTCAGTCTCTGGCTTTTTTTTTCTAGCACACAAGGCAGTCCATACTTACCTATATAACGTTACGCGGGCCCGAATAGACACCGCAAATATCCATCACGTCACAGCGTACTGGTGTGGAAAGTTGAAGGCGGCAGCGCCACCCGCCTTTTGTTTTTGCGTCTTTTCTGGCTTACCAAGCCTTCCTTCACGGTAAGAGTGACATTTCTCGTTTTGACGAAGGGTAATTTATTAATACAGCTCAACTTACATTTTTAATCTTTTCAGCAGCGTCCCTTGAAGCTGTGCAACTGTAAATTGTGCCCTATAAAGTAATCAGTTACAACGCCCAAGAAAATGTACGTCAATTCATTGCATGCTGTTGTGGGTTCGGCTACCCGCCACGGGCGGAGAAGGTGCCGCTTCCTTCAGGTTCGCGTCTCTCTGTATTCATTAAGAAAATGAAGTTGACCGTCAATTTAACTTTCACATTATGTTTATACGGTTAAAAAGAAAAATAATTAATTTCTCTGGAGCATTGCCTGTAGGGTCATTAGTGTTGCTACAAGCCCTTCGATTCCAACGTCATTCAAGTGCTCGCGACAGCTTTCCGAAATGATCGATACAGAAAAACGAGCGACCGGTACACGAAAAGTTGACAACTCAAATACTGCATTTCTAAGAGTAACAAGGCACTGCTGGTTTCGTGCCGTAAAAAGTCAGTTTTCTGAAGGCAAGCGGATTAGAAGTTGGAACAAATAATTTCTAGCTTTATTTAAAAAAAAATAAAGAATATAGAGCGGCGGAATGACGCAAACGCTGAACGTGTCTCCTTCTACGAAGTACACGAGCCGCGTGGCAAAATCTCCCAACACTACGCACAAAATTAGGTGGAACTGGAGCGTAAACGACGTCGCGAACTACCACTACTATTTCATGCCACACTTTTCGCGAGGTTGCACAAAGTGGGAGGCCGTGATAACCTATACACACCCCACACGAAACCTATACAGCGAGAGCGCGAAAGCGTCAGACAATAAAGTTTCTGAACAATGTGTGTGAACCTACAGCCACAGCCAATGCGTACCTCGCCTTTCGTTCATTACGCGTGGGAACGTCAACCCCTCCACTTGCAGGAATGTTTGGAGAAGATTGGTCGCTGCAATTATCGCTGGCATGTTCTCCCCAAAAGCTCAGTGTGCAGGGTAAATGAGCGAAACGCAAAAAGGGGAAAGAAAGAAAGAAAGAAAGAAAGAGAAAGAAAGAAAGAAAGAAAGTTGCAGCGAGCTCCACTCAGTTTCAACCGACCAAATTTCGTGGTTAATGAGATTCCGGAGCAGGAAAGAAGCAAAAGAAAATAGAGGACAAAGTTCATCTTTGCGAGCACATTTTGAAACTACTCGTTGCATTCGATACAAGGGAATCCCTGCACATCCACCTACATCCCTGCACGCCGCTGACACGAGCTCAAATGCGACACGGTTTACGAAGACACGACAGGGGGCGCAGAGAAAGAAACATTAATTAAATTATGGGGTTTTACGTGCCAAAACCACTTTCTGATTATGAGGCACGCCGTAGTAGAGGACTCCGGAAATTTCGACCACCCTGGTGTTCTTTAACGTGCACCTCAACCTAAGTACACAGGTGTTTTCGCATTTCGCCCCCATCGAAATGCGGCCACCGTGGTCGGGTATCGACCCCGCGACCTCGTGCTCAGCAGCCCAACACCATAGCCACTGAGCAACCACGGCGGGTCGGGGCGCAGAGAACGGAAAGGGGTAGATAAGGGGTGCTGGGTGCATGTCCCTGCCTCCCAAATGAAACTTATTTTTGCGGCTCTTACGCAAACGGGCAGTTTTCTTTCTTCTTTTTCGTCAACCAGAACAGGGAAGGTACTACAGGAAATGCGAACAAGCAGAACTCGGAACCATATTCTTCTGTGCTAAATGGTGGAACACGAGAAAGAAAGCTGCCGCGTATTGGCACAAACACCAATTCACCTCACTCACTCACTCACTCACTCACTCACTCACTCACTCACTCACTCACTCACTCACTCACTCACTCACTCACTCACTCACTCACTCACTCACTCACTCACTCACTCACTCAATGAACGAATGAATGAATGAATGAATGAATGAATGAATGAATGAATGAGCTTCGTTCAACTCGCGGCGCAAGACGGAGCTTTCAGGAACGCTCCTTCGAAAGGCGCTTGGTTGCCAAATCCCAACATCAGATTATCGCCTTAGCGTGTGTGTGCAGCGCTCGAGTGCAGCGGTGGTTGCCGTAACTATCGTTCACGACTTCTTTTGTTTGCTTAAGCACCTCAGAGGTATCGCAAAGCTACCAGAGCTTACGCCCGGCGTCGTAAACGTCTAGCTATGCAGCTGTCTTTTGTTCCCCATGTCGAAAGAAAGCTTTCCTTTAAGCGAGGGGCGGACGTGCGTTCCTTTTCTTTGACCAGTCTCAGTTATGCACTACCCCCGCAGGCTGCCCGTTGAAGCCGCGAAACAAAACCACCCATTCGGCCACGCTCAATTTTCTTTCTTAAAAACTACGTGTCGCATTGTTCCAAATGAGACAGAAAGTGGACACGAAAACGCATTCAACAGCTTTGCCACTGGCCACAGAAATTACTGCAGACATTTGTACGGGTAACTCTTACTGCTTTTTCTTCTTATTTTTACAGCTGTCTCAAAGCAAATTCATTTGAAACCGAGAGGCGTACACCGCTTGCGCACTCGCGACCTACGCGCCGGGCCTGTCGTTGCGCGAAAGACATTCGGCGCTTTGCGCCCCCTTTTCAGTGCTGCAGCTGCCTGTCTAACAACGAGGCAATACGACGCCTTGGGCGCCGACGCTTTTGACGTTGGGAACTTTATTTTTTTCCTTCCAGAGCTCCCAACGTGTTCAAGACGTGAAGAGAAGAAAACAAGATAGCCTCAGCTAAAACAGTGGAAACAGCTTGCAGGTGCAAGACTCTGGTACTAGGCAACCAGAGTTTTAGAGAGCGAAGTTGGCATTTAGATCTTCCCTTCTTATCTCACGCGGCGAGTGGAAGAGACGGGAAGCCGCGGGCTAGCTAACGGGTAATTGAGCCAAGCCACACAGCATGAGAAAGAACTCGCAAAAGCATCGCAGTTCGCAGAGCGACAACTAAGACCGGATAAGAGGTAACGACGCAAAGCAGAAGGTCTCAACGCGAGTAGGAAAGGAGTTTAACGATAATAACTGATTCGGCCGGTGGCAGTCGTAAGTTTTTCGTTGGTCGTTCCGAGGGGAGACGACGGCCGACACACAAAAGCAGAAACGCCTGCGCGAATGCCACAGTTAGTTCCGTTCTCGCACGTGGGTTAACAATTAATGTACACGACGCCTTAGCGAGTCTGAGAGTGAGAAAGGCTTAATGAGACTTAATTGCTTGGTCGGAAAGGGCAGCAACGCGATCCTCGAAGTAAAGCCCAGCGAGACAGCCTACTAAAAGCCCCCAGCTGCAATACTACCGTCGTTGAGCGTTACCCTCCATCGTCTGCGTTACAACTCACACAAACACACATACAAAAATCCCATGAAACGAAAAACAAAAATTAAATACCTCAGTCGTTCTTTGAAGACACGTGGAAGAGAACGAAGAAAGTGAGACGAAACGTGAAAGCGCACACGGTGCAAATCATATCATTAGTGACGTATAGTGAACTCAGGAAGCTTGTCGGTGAGGCACCAAGCACTACGAAGTGAAAAATTCGAACTATGTATAACCCCTTCAGTCACCAATTGCGTTCCACTGTCAATAAATGTCTGAAATTTACATATATTATGCCAAGGTGCTGGAGACTCCACAGAAAGCAAGTCAAGGTGGGATGACAATGACTCTGTGCATTTCATGGAGAGCCACCGTAATTACATAGTAATTAGATATTCATTTATTGCACAGTCAGTCATGCTACGTTTCTTAATTAAAATGATTTATTCACCCGCTCGAATTACATGCAAAGGTTAATTATTGGGCGCAGGCATTGTAACGCGGGGAAAAGAAGTCAACGAATTTGCAACGGTTGCTCTGACTAAGACTGCGGACAGGGTTGCCCCCATCTCGTGTGCTTTCCGCATACCGTCTAACCAATATTACAGACTCACCGCGGCGGTTATGTCCTGCCGCTGAAGGTGACGGTTTCTACTCCTGGCGAGGCGGAAATAAGAAAAAAGAAGAAAAGAAAAAGAAACGAAGAAATGAAACACGCTCGTGTTCTTACATATAGGTTGAAGTCCCCAGTAGTCAAAAGTAAGCCGGGGCCTTGCACTACTACGTATCAAGCACGCAGCCCATGTGTTGATCTGGGACACGAAGTTCAATCAATCAACCAATTAATTCTACATTGTAAATTCGCCTCCGTACTGTATACATATTTCGCCGTGTGTCGAGAATGCCGGCCGGAAAGGCAAAAATTGTTCGCTGTTCGTGCATTGTAGCCCAGTTTGCACTGGGGCAGCCGCAACCCTTGAAAGCGACGTAAACGTACATATGGCAGCTTGTCATCTTTTACACTCTTCGAGCAAACACTATTGCTCAAGTCGAGCAGCACAAAGCTCTTTCGGTCGTCCCTGTCGTTTAAAGCTATAAAATTAATCATATACATTTAACGAAAGAGGAAGTGTTAAAGCACCCGGCCCACACAAACGTCTCGCTTCATGTGAGCGGCGCGCATTTCGTCATCCACACATATTTATGACCTAAAGGGACACTGAAGTGAAAAATGATTTCTTATGCATCAGTAAATTACCGTTCTACAACACCAAAAACACCACTCTTACAACGATAAGATGTTTGGTAAGCCAGAAAAAGCGCAAGAACGAAATACGGGTGGCGACGCCCACTTAAGTTTTCGCACCTGGGGGCTGTGACGTCTTGGATTTTGATGGCATCTTCTAGGGTCTACTAACTATATATAGCGGTACAGATTGACTACATTGTGTTCTAAAGGAACTAAATATTACACATGGCAAGTTTCGGGAACCTTTATACAGCCAACATGGCCCAAATGCGAAAACATACTTTGGAATCCCTGACGTCACGCTCACGTACAGGCACTGGGGTTTCGGCGCGAAATTCAAATACTGATACTTCGACCTTCATTTTCTCATCTAATAATCAAACTACTTTTTTGAAATGACTGCCTGCAGGGTTCTCAAACAATCCTTCATTAGTCTAAACTGATTTATTGTTTCGCTTTAGTGTCCCTTTAAGAACTTAACAAGTAGTACTATATGCATATACTGAGCAATCATCGGCCAACGGGGGGAAACACGTGCGTGCCGTACCACAGAAGACACTGATAAGCTTCTTAAAGGCGAAGAAGAAGCACATCAATCGGACGAAAGTGCTGACACGAACTGGGGCGTGCTACGTGCACACCAACGACATTTCAATCCATGTATAGGCGATACTCAAAGAACGCGGCCTTGGTTCAGCAACGACCTCATTAGGAACGCGAGCCTCGCTATGCCAACGAAAGAAAGAAACGCTCACAGCACGAGCCCTCCTTGAACTGCGTTAAGCCGTGCAGTTCGATTCGCGACCACATGTGTTTCGAAATAAACTCCTTATGCTGCACTGACAGGAACGCTCACGCGCAATTTCCACGATGTTCGATAATACAGGTCAAAAAGGAAGGTGAAGCGGGGGGAGGGGGCGGGGAGGGGGGGGGGGGGCTGAGTCTGCAGAAGTACCGCCCCTGGCACTTTGTGATGGCATCAGCGGATTTTGGCTTACGTTACGGAACGCGGCCTTGCTACAAAGCGTGTGAACGGTTTCGCTTGGCTCTTACATTTACTATAGAAACCCGGCTGCTGCACGTTCTGCACGAGATAGACTCGCGTCACTTTTTGGCCAACTTCACATCTACTGGCGTACGACGATTTTACGCTGAACATCACCAAATATGAACGAGGAAAGTACATTACGTCAATGAAAAGGTTCCGCCCGTGACGTAATGGTTAGAGCATAGGGTTTCTGTGCTATAGGGGCAAGGGGCACCAAGAATCGAAACCCACAACCGGACATTATTAATGCGTTAGCATTCTTAAGGTACTTCACCCACTTTCCGGGCGCTATCTATCTACGTATGTGTTTGTCTCTAAACGTTTTCCCACCTAGCTGTGTCACTGAGTAGTCCATGGTCGAACGGGAAGCGTATCGAGTGGCTGTGCTGAAGGAACAGGGTTCGAAACCAACCGCCGGAACAACTTGGGCCCCTAAGTATGCGGCAATGTGTGCCTGCTACTCTACAACGAGCCTCCTTCACGCCGACCTAGGTGCCTGTATCTTCGGGACTGCGTAGGTACCGCTTTTCAATAAAACTATTTGACGCCGACTTGGAGCACTGTATATGTGCCACTCGGTCAGTGCTGGTCATCGATGAACCTCTTTGATGCCAATTTGAGTCACTAGGCATGTAGCAGAGGTGTGCGCAGTCTTTCACGCCAACGCTTAAGCACGCTGTGACATGGGTATGCGCCGCTCTTCAATGAACTTCTCGCCAACTTGGCTCACGGAGTGTGTGCCGCCAGCGAGGGAAGGATTCTCCTTACGCAAAAAGGTGAGGCGTGCAGACAGGACACAAGAGACACAATAGAAGTGGACAACACGAACGACTCTCAGCGTTCGCAGCCACCGGCGCGCCACGCTTCTAGTCTCGGAGGCGACGCGCGGAGTTCTCGGCATAGCCACTAGACGGCGCAGCGCGTCTAGAAAAAAGCGAGCGAGGAGAGCCCGGTTAATTGCCGTATGACGCGTTTCTCAGCATGCGCACTCAGCGGCGCGCCACGCATTTCGAAGGCCACGCGCGACCCTCATGGCGACGGCGGCCGCTTGATGGCACCGAGTGTTCGTATGGAAGCACGAAATAGGAATCCATACATAACTCGTTCCGACGGTGAAAATAAGTTGTGTCGCCATATTGCTTCACTGCTAAACGCGTCACCATTCACAGTCACTGTACGATGAGTTCTACCGAATTAAAACAAACAATTCTAATGCAACAAGTGACACCTAGTGTCCCAAGTTGGCCATAGAAGACCAGAAACTGGCCAACGGAAAAGTGGGAAAAATAGGCAAAGAAAACTACTGCTTTAAAACAACGGTGCTGTGAACGCAACCTTCTTTGGAAGACTGGCGTGCCTCTGCAATTGCTGAAGCACCTTTCATTGCACGCGGTACTCCAAGACACATTACATACGTAGACTTTTAGTCAGGAGGCGGTCAAAATGATCACGCTCTATAATATATGAAGTACAAGAGATGCATACAAAAGCGATAGACGTTCGCCATGAGATCTTAGTCGATTCGTAGTCACTGTGGCATCCAAGGCAACACTGTCACTGACAGTTTAGTACACATGGCGATTGCTGGAAATGAGGCATACCAATACCACTCTCGTAAAGCGACGCATGCATCAATTTGCGTCAAATATCTGTCCGAGTGTCGAAAGATAGTTGCTTTGAAAACGGTAGTTGGAAGTCGATTCTATATCGCATTGAACCAAAAATACAATTCAATATTCTAGTAATGGGCAGCCGTTCTGTCGAAACAGTAATACACCGAGTAATACGCCTATTGTCACTGCACACAAAAAGTGCATTTTACATATAATAAGCCGAATCGGTGGTGCCATGTGCTCTTGCTCGGAATCAGAAGATAGTGAGCGCATTCATCCTCTACATCGAAAGAAAAAAAAAAGATAAATTGCGCACTCTGGACAAAAGAGCCATTCTTACTGGAAGCATATTGGGGCCGTATCCAATTATTTAACTACTAGAACTTGCAGTCAGCACCTTAAATGATTTGGAAGCAAATGGCGGTTAATTACTAAAGCGGCATAACATGTACTGCCTGATGTATGCCTTGCGGAAATATCCCTGTGCAGCAGTTTAAGGTTTCTGCGAAGTATTTCTAGATCTGGATCCTGTTGCAATCTAACCTTGTATATATTGCATTGTACACTTCGCTTCTTTGAAATACAAGTGAACTGCAAGCGACAGCTCCGTAATCTTGATTGAGATTACCTGCTGTGCAAATTCGGTGTATTGTGACACACAATGGGATAGTTCGAGCTTTATGTGAAATATGCGTTAGCGCGTTCCGACATTTACTTTCGTGTTGCTTTATTACTCTATCTCGTTTGTTTGTGTGTTTGCTCGAGACCACCCATCTTTGTTATGCGCCTATGTGTCTTGTTTGCTCGTTTCACTTGAGATGGCCTTTCTTTGCTATGTACTGTTTTCCTAAAAAAAAAAAAAAGCAGTAGCGGGTAATATTCATGATGCCAATGCGTCTCCTGCAAGAGCATTAAAACAGAAAAAAACTATGGCTATTCAGTGATCTCCGAAGGTTCTTAATTATCCATCCCTGATCAGACAATACAGAATTAAGGCTTGGAAGCCCGCACTAAAAATAGAGCGCCCATCAGAAGCAGCTGTCCGCCGCTATGAGTTCAAGATAATGCTTTCTGAATTCTGGGTATCAGTTAACCAATGCATGGACAATACGTGACCTTAACAAGGACGCCCCAAATATTGAAGCACCGCAATCGACGAGTTGCTTATACGTTCGCTGATGAGTAGACGGGCTTGGCGATATTACCGCCTAATAGCGCCATAATGCACGCATACTTTCAGCTGACGCGGATTTATCTGCGTAACGTATGCGCAAACATGGAGACAAACATGTTAAGATGTCGTTTGCATGGCCCGGCCCCTTATTCCCAGCCACTACATGTCTTCGAAGCTGGCAGCGAGCCGCTAGAACGGTAGCTAGAAGAGCACATAAGCGGTCTCGTGGTTCATCACTATTCCACACATTGCCGTCGGCAACGCCTGTTTGCAGAGCTCCCGGTCAAAATGGGACGGCCCACTCACGGACGCGCGCGCAGGATGGACACCCATTCCTAAGTGCACAGCCTATCGGCAAGCTGCAGTGTCCCACCGAGCGTATTCAGAGATCGTAAACAAACAAACAAACCCGGGTTCACAGGGGAGCTCGCGTGCTTCCGGACAACGGGAAGCTGGGGCGCCCGTTTGATGCCCGCCGCGCTTTTCGAAAGAAGTATAGTTTGCGCTCGGTGAAGTGCACGTGACCGGTGGACAGCAAAAGTAAAAAGAAATCGCCCCCGAGTCGCCGGGGATGCCCCTATAGTTTGTGCCCACAAAACAAACACACCGCTCAGGAGGCACGCGTGAGTGTATCATCTCGCGCAGAACCAGGCGAAACTTTCGCGGTCGGCGTTGACAGAACTGTTCTGTCAACAATGAACACCACAGCTTCCGCTGCCATTGTCCAGGTAACGCGTTCGTCAAAAGACACGAGCTCGCACGTGCACGCAGCCTGCATCAGGCCTGTGCACGTTCAAGGCCACTACACGCACTCGCGACACGGAAGCCGGGTTCAACCATCACTCGTCCACAATGGATTTTAATAATCTATCGCTGAAGGTGGCCGCATATCAACTTTTTCGAATAGGAATCGAATAAGTATAGTAAGTATCGAATATCGAAGTCAAACGCAGACGCAGGTATATTTGCAGCAGGAATATTTATTTCGGTACAATTGAGTACCACGCTTGTACTGACAGATGCAGCTAACTATCAGAGACAAAAGACAGCTATGAAAACATAACTAAATATCGGAGACAATGAATCAGTATTAAATAGAGGATCACGAATTTTCATACAGCCTCTCAACATCTTTACAGGATGGTTAGACAAGGTTTCCAAGAATGAATCGCTGCTGTATGACTAGCTCTCTAACAGCACTAACTGGTTTCGGGAAAAAGACCAGAGGTTGTCAAAAAAAAAAAAAAAATGTCGCTAGAGGACTTTTGTGCTATAGACACAAATAAAAAGCCCCGTTGCAAGAATGACATCACTAGTTCTAGCGTAAAAGATAAAACTGCTACATGACTAGAGTAGCAAAAGCATTAACTGGTAGAATACAATAAAAACCGCCGGTTAGCATGTACGCTTCCAGAGCGATGCCGAATAGAAAACTTGCAATACACATTTTGTTTCTGCATTGCTTAAAAAAAGCTTTTGTCGTTGTTTAATTTCTGATAATTAGCGATACTTTATTTCGGATATTCAAGAATACTAAATAGTTCCATTTCGAATACGGATAGTTTGTAACATTCGATTCGTTTTCCAAGTTTCGAATATTAGCCCACCCCTACTTATCGGTGCTCGTCAAACTCAGCAGGGATCAATACCCACGCAACCAACAGTACTGCGCGTGTGAAGCACTATAGGGGTTGTCAGAGTTGTCGGACGATCCCACCGCTGTTACCAGTTGTAGGAGTTGTCGCACGATCTCGCCGCTGCCACCATTTGTAAGGGTTGAAGGTCGTAGAGAGGAACTTGGGAGGAACTAGGCGTACAGGGTTTGTTTACAGTATTTACATTTTAAACAAGAGACATTCGACAGCCTAGCGTGGCTTCCCAAATGGAGCACGCAACACGAAACGTACAGCAAACGAGCACACAGCTCCAAACACACCCAGCACACAGCTCACGAGCACGAGCACGATGACGAGCACATCCTAGCAGCCGACAACAGCCGCTTATAAGCACTCCGTGTTCCCTAGATCCCTAGGTGAGGGAAACGGCAGTTCACCGCCGATTCGCAGCGTCAAACGTCAACGCAGTCGACCCACCGGTTGTCCATTATCTTGAGTCTTGAAAGGCGCGTTGGTTCCCCGAGCTGACCCCCGCAGCGTGCCCGCCGGTTGTCCATTGTCCTGCGCCTCTAAATTCCAGAGCTGCCTTTCTCCTGTAGTCGCCACGAGTGTCAGCAGACTGTGACGAATCCTGGGGGCCGAGGAAAACGTACCGCAAAGCACCCTTTTGTTAGGGAAGCTCTTCTTGCTGCAGAGAGAGACCATGAAGACCCGGAAAATCAATCAACAATACACGGGGCGCCAAATATGGCCAGCCCTGCTGCCGTAGTCTCCAGTTCTCCGAAGAGAGTTCATGGTCGGTTAGCGCTGTCGTCCACGCTGGTTCTTTGAAGGGCGCCACCACCGCGGGTCGATCGGAGCACCTGCAGCGGGCTGAGATAGTTTTGCAGAGCACTACCCCTGCAGGGCAATTCTAAGAGGGTGCGCTAATTAACTGATTTAAAGCGAAGTTTTCTTTCGACTCTTCCTCCGACTTTTCCGCTGCTGCTGTTGCTGCTGTCTTGCACGCCACGTTGTCAGAGTAGAAAAATCCTAGTTTGGTTTCTACTGGACCTTTCCAACGATACCTACCTGCCTACCTAAACCTACACCTATACCCACCTACACCTACCTACCCACCTATCTTACCTTACCCCACCAAACCTGACCTACGGTCGGTCTGTGCGCTCTCGGTCACTGCTGAGTTTGACGTGTATGTGCCGCTCCTCAATGAACCTCTTTCACTTGGGTCACTGGGTTGTACTTGGTCCAGTATTTAGAGCATCCGGCTGCTGTGCTAAGGGAAAAAGAGATCGAAACCAGCCGTAATACCAATCCGGGTCACTTGGTATGCGGCATCGGCTATGTACCGCTCTTCAATGAACCTCTCAGACACCAACTTGGGCAATAGGATAGACAGTTGGGCGAGTTGGTACGGTAACATGATTATGGCTTCTAGCGCGAAGTGAAACACGGACACAGAAAGGAGCAGACAGGACGAGCGCTAAAATAGCGCTCGTCCTGTCTGCTCCTTTCTGTGTCCGTGTTTCACTTCGCGCTAGAAGCCATAATCATGTTACCAACTTGGGCCACTGGGCAAGTGCGGCTTGGTAAGTACCGCTCTTCAACGAACCTCTGTGACGCCGCCTTGGGTAACTTTGAACAGTTCAAGAGCAGCGCGTTTCCTTGATTTTGATATGCAACAAACGCAGCGAGCTGTTTGCGCGTTGTTGACAGGAGACGCGTGCTGTTATCGCGATGTCTATCTTGTTGGAAACATTTAATTTTTACGTCTTTAAAGATTCTCTACAACGCCCTAGTTAACAGCTAACACGTTGACAATTTGATCAACGATTAAAACGCCAGCTAATTGCCTGTATTTAATTCAGTGTCAGCGAGTAAAAAAAAATAATTGGCGGTTTCTTCACAAGACTCTAAACAACATGCACTATGACTCATTCCCGTAGAATAATCCGCGATTGTTAATACTCTGCGCATAATAAAAGCGACACTTCGTATATACAAGCGAAACAATATCGCGTGCCCATCAGAGAAACCCCGGCAAGTTAGGATCGCACACGTTGTGGGTGATTCGTATACAAGACGCCCGCATTACATATATGCGGGAAACGAACTAAACAGTGCCATTTCCGTTTTGAAATTGTTACCTTCATTTTCGTTAACTGTAGCGCGCGATAACTGTGATGCTACGGCGCAACGCTGCAGCATGGGTCCATGCTAGCAAAAGCAGAGGCAAAGACGGAAACGAGAAGCGGGCGAAATTGCTAATCTCATAACGCTCCTATTCATGGTGCCTGCATACGGCCCGCTATTTCGAGACGTTACCCTGTAAGTTTAACAGGGAAACTCGACCACTCTTAATGCTCCGGCTTGTTGCAAAACAAGCTTACCATTCTCAATACACCCACAAGATTCCACAAGAGCGAACGGATTCCAAGAAACCTATCTCGTTAAGAAGTTAGAACGTAGCCTCGAAAACCGCCGGTCATATTAAGGAGTACGATCCCTTTATCAGCGTAGCCAGTGAGACAAGTCAAAGTATAACTTATATACGACTAACTTCGCTTTGGCCACACCGCAAAACAAACAAACGTCCAAATTTGTCAGCGCATTTGGTAACGCTCCGCCGAAGACACGCGCCCAAGAAACCAATTAGCGAGCGCCTCAATCTGCATCAACGGAGCACCGCGTGTCAAGACACCTACGCGTACAGTGCGGCCGCATGCGTAACACGCTCTACACTTGCCCCCGCTTGCCTCACGAAAACATCTGTTTCGCAGTTTCCGCTGCAACACTTGCGGAAAACGCAGAGTCGATCGCTGCGGGCCCCGCACACTAAAGGTACGAGCTGTAGGAACAAAGAACACGAATGAGCATTCAGATTAATGGTTTGAGGTGAACTGATGCAAATCGCGCGAAAGCCGCGGCGTCGATCAGCTGAAGCGTCGGTTCCTCGCCGACCACGGATGGATGGATGGAGGGAGGAGGAGGAATAAACTTTTATTGTGGAACCAGCACTTTATGATGGCCGGGCCTAAGCCTCCCACGAAGGGACGTCGAGGGCTTGCCTCGCCGCCGCCTCGCGGGCGTGCTGGGTCGCCCAGGTTTGGTCGTCAAGGGCGGAGCTCCGCAGAGCCTCATGCAACCTCGACGAGAGAGTCATGGTGTTAGTCTGGGTGTACTGTGCTGGGCACTCCCATAGCATATGCGGAAGTGTAGCCGGGTGAATTCCACAGCACCGGCAGTTGGGGGTAGTGTAGACGTCCGGAAATATAAGGTTGAGGCGGGCGGGTGAAGGGTACGTGTTTGTTTGTAGTAGACGCAGGGTGGTAGCCTGCGCCCGGCTGAACTTTGGGTGAGGCGGGGGGAAGATTCGGCGACTGAGGTAAAATGCGTTAACGAGATCGTTATAAGTTGTCAGACTGTCCCTGGTGCCCAACTCATCTCCAGTGACTCCGGCGCGGTTGACTAGGCCTCGCGCAATGGAGTGGGTGACCTCGTTGAGATTGGGGAGGTGTGGGCGGACAGGGCCGGCATGGGCCGGGATCCATGTTAGGGAGATTATGCTGTCTTTAGAGTGTGGTGCCTGGCAGAGGATGCGAAGAGCTTGGGGAGAAATACGGCCTTTGCTGAAGTTAGTAACGGCTGAGCGAGAGTCACACACTATGGTGTGACAGGTGGGATCTAAAGTGGCCAGGGCGATTGCCACTTCTTCAGCCGTCTCCGCAGTGGGGGTAGTGACGCTGCAGGCGTGGTGTAGGACTCCATCGCGTGTGGCGACGGCCACAAATCGTGTGCCATGGGAGTATTGGGCTGCATCAACAAATATGACGCCAGGTACGTGGGCAAGGGCTTTTATGATAGCTCCGGCCCGAGCTTGGCGCCGGGCCCTGTTATATTCAGGGTGCATATTTCTAGGGATAGGGTCTATGTAGATCCAGCTACGGATGTCGTTCGGGATCGGTTGTTTGGGGCCCTGTTGCTGATGGTAGGTGAAGCCAAGCGTGGACAGAATAAAGCGCCCCGTTTCAGTAAGGGTGAGCCGTTCAAGCTGAGAGCGCTGTTGGGCTTCAATGAGTTCGGAAAGGTTGTTGTGAACTCCCAGTTGGTTGAAGAGTTCAGTGCTGGTGCAATGTGTGAGACCAAGTGCTTGCTTGTAGACCCCTCGTATGAGGGTGTCGAGCTTGTTTTGCTCAGCCCGGTACCAGTTGAGGTACGCAGCAACGTGGGTAATGTGGCATATGACAGGATTGGACGAGTCGGAGAAGGCTTTCTTCTTTGAGTCCTCCGCGTCGGTTAGATATACGTTTAAGAAGTCGTAGGGTGTTTTGAGATTGGGCACAGATCTTGTTGAGAGCCAAGGCGTTGGAGCCGTTGGTAGAGATGGTGAGACCGAGAACCCGGATTCTAGGGACGTGTGGGATAGGACTGCCATCTTGAAGGCGTAGGGTGATGGCGTCACAGGGTCGGTGATCAGATTGGTGTTTGGGAGGGCGACCTCGCTGAATGGGCTTGTATAGCAGAAGCTCCGATTTAGCCGGCGAACAGCGCAGTCCGGTCCCTTGGAGATAGGCTTCAACCGTGTCAATCGCCGTTTGGAGGGCTGATTCCACTTGACCATCACTGCCTCGGTACGACCAGATGGTGATGTCGTCGGCGTAGATGGTATGGTTGATATTGTCGACTTGCTGTAGTTGCTTGGCAAGGCCAATCATGACTAAGTTAAAGAGCATCGGAGAGATAACTGAACCTTGCGGGGTGCCTTTGCTGCCAAGGGGAAGCTGGTCTGATCGTAAATCCCCGGCCGAGAGGGTAGCCGTGCGATTGGAGAGAAAGTCACGGATGTAATTGTAGGCTCGCTCTCCCAGGTGGAGGTTGGAGACCTGGTCAAGGATAGCTGCATGGGAAATGTTATCAAAGGCTTGAGTGAGGTCGAGTCCGAGAATGGCTTTCATGTTACGGGAACGATTGTTTAGCACTTGATGTTTGAGCTGCAACATAGCGTCTTGAGTAGAAAGGTGAGGGCGAAATCCAATGATGGTGTGGGGATAGAGAGAGTTGTCCTCGAGGTGACTGTTGATGCGTGCTAAGAAGGCGTGTTCCATCACCTTGCCTACGCATGAAGTGAGGGAGATGGGCCTTAAGTTATTGAGGCTAGATGGTTTGCCAGGCTTTGGGATTAGGATAACGTTGGCAGTCTTCCAGGCGGCTGGAAGGGCACCACTGCGCCAGCAATCGTTGATGTAGTCAGTCAGATGGGACACGGACTCGTCATCGAGATTGCGAAGGCTTTTGTTAGTGACCCCGTCTGGCCCTGGAGCAGAACGACCGTTAAGCTTGCGTAGAGCGGCATGTATTTCAGATACGCTGAAATCGACGTCTAGTGTAGGGTTGGGGCTACCGATGTAATTGCTGTGTGGACTGACTTGTCCCCTGGAGATATATCTGGTGCAGAGGTAGTCAAGCACCTGTTGTGGACCTTGCTTAAGGGTCTCCGCATAAAGGGGCTTCTGCAGCCGATACCATCAAGCAGATGTTTGAGGAGTTTCCACGAGGAAGGGCGATGAAGTTGTCCATCCACCGTGTTACACAGCTCAGTCCATTGTTGCCGGCTGAGGGTTTGACAATGCTCCTCGATGGCTGTGTTCAGTTTGGAAATCTTACTTCTGAGGCGACGGTTTAGGCGCTGCCCCTTCCATCGAGCTAGGATGGAGGCTTTAGCCTCCAGAAGATGGGCGAGGCGGCTATCCATGCGTTCAACTGAGGCATCTGTAGTTACCACCCGAGTGGCCGTTTGAACATCAGTGCGTAGCGCTTGCATCCAGGTGTTAATGTCGGTAATGCCTTCTGCTGAGGTAGAACCTATGCGTATTTTTCGAAAAACATCCCAGTCGGTAATGGTGAATTCTTTAGTGGGGGCAGGGGCGGCAGCGAGTTGGGGTAAAGAGAGAGCAAGGATATAATGGTCGCTGCCCAGGTCTTGCTGGGTATTGGTCCAGTGTGCATTGTTGACATGTTTGATGAAGGTGAGGTCGGGGGTAGAGTCCCGGGTAGTGGAAGTACCGAGGCGTGTAGGAAAGGAGGGATCCGTGATGAGCGTAAGGCCTAAGTCGTGGTAATCTTGCCAGAGGTTGCGAGCTGCAGCTTCCGTGCGAACGTAGCCCCAGCCTGTGTGGGCGAGGTTGAAATCACCGCCAATGAGTAGGGGGTGCGTTCCAGCTACGTGAAGAGCCTTCTTAAAGAGGGTGAGGAAGCGACACCTTGCTTTATCCTTGGGGCTATTGTAAATGTTCAGAAGGAAGATGCATTCTTTCCGTTTACGATTGGGAATTAATTCGAGGAATAGATGTTCGATGTGAGGACTATTGAGATCATGTTCAATAACATGGTGGAAAACTTTATTTGGTCCTGGAAGTAGTGATAACTAACCACTAAGCGGGCCGCTCCCACGTCGGGACCGGAAGGCCAAGCCTCACGGCCACGTCGTGAGCCTGCTGGACAGCCCAGAATTGTTCATCCAGGTCCAGTTCCCTATAACGCCACTAGAGTTTCCTATAAACACCACTAGAGCAAACTACGGCGCTAATGTCTACTGGAGCTGTAGGTGTAGTGGTTAACCGAGAGTGGGAATGATGGTGAGTACGTATAGATTTGCCTACACTTAATCCTTCTGGCTCAAAACGGCTTTGTGAGTTTGCAGATTAGTCTTTCGGGCAAATTATTGCATTGGAAAGGCGACAACTCAAATACTATGTATCCGTGCAAAAAATTATTGCCTTCGTGCGTTTGGAAAACTACTATTGCTTAGAAATCTATGAAGCAACAGCGTGATAAATAACGCCTACAGAACGTCCGAAGCCACAATTATCAGACAAATCGGCGTATATTTACCCATCTTTCCCAACGTACACTGTAAAATAATTTACATCCATAAAAGTGAGAAACGGTGTAAATGTGTCTAACTCACACCCTTAGGGTGTGACTTATATAACTGACACCCTAAGGGTGTGAGTTATATACACATTTACACCTCTTTTCACTTTTAAGGGTGTAAATTATTTTACAGTGTATAGCTGGAACAAGCGCAGCGCCAGAGTCGACTGCCGTTAATTCGACCCTTCCGAGACCGCAAGATTTGATCGAATTATCCGGAATGGCGAATTCACAAACGACGGCAAGATTACAACATTCGGATAATTTTTCTATAACCGACACTAGTTTCTGTTCTCTCTGGTCCTTGCTCTTGGTCCTTGCGACTCAATCGTCATGCGGAGACGAGTGCCGACATGTTTAAACGCTGCCTCAGCGTCGGACTGAAAGCAAAAGTACGACAAAAGGTCTTCACGCCTAGAGAAGCAACAGCACCATTTGCTGGATTTCGTGTGTTTTTAAGCATTAGCAACCGCGGCGATGTACGAGGGAAGGCCGGCGAAGTCAAATTAACAGAATAAACACGCTTTCGCCTTCGAACTAACAGCTTCTTTTTTTTTTTGCCATAGCTAATGCATGGTTTCTCGCCAGAATTTCCCAGCGCATTCGAATTAGGCGAAAAGGCGAATTATCCGAGGTAGAATTAACGAGTCAATCAAGTGTTGCTGGCGCCGCTACACATATCTTTGACCTTCACAAATGCCAAAACTAGGCAACAACTTGGCCAGTTACCTTGCAAGCGGTCGAAAAAGAGATGTCATGCGACTCCTCCGAGAGCATATCCTCCTTTGACAGAGGGGTTACGTCATCAGCAGCTACACGTGATGGCGCTCTTCGGAAGGTAGAGCAGTGGTGTTGCGTTCGCAACGCCTCACAAGTGCGTGGGTGTATAAGGTCGCGACTCACGAGCGGCGAGACAGAAGGAACGCGAAGGTGAGGATACTGATACTCAAGTGGAGAATTAACGCTGACTTTCTGAACTGCTACGGTGAGAAAGGTCATTTACAATCGTTACGTCCTGATGCGGTTTCGTGTTTCGAGGCGCAAGAGGAGAGCGCCTCGAACTTTACGTCTACATGCGACGTCGAGAATACATCACAGAGAGGTGCGCGAACGACTTGCATGCACTGAAAAGTTCATCATGGCGCCGTTAAGCACACATTCTACGGAATGTGGAACAAACTCTTTCGTCCTTTAAAGTTGGATTTAAAGGGAAGTTTCCCAGCACGCCATCACACAAAATGCCGTTACCTGCTATCAGTATATAGTCTGATCATGATTTTTTCACAGTGATTCGCCAAGAAATCTACGCTGCAGAAAGGGCAGACACGTGATCAAATTCGAGCAACAGGCACAAACGCCACGCCTCTCAATCTCTTTTCCCTCCTCTCTCTCTCTTTCTCTCTGCCTCCGCACTTCTCCAAGACAACCAGGCGGCCAGCGAGAGCGCAGCCTTTTTCCCGTTTCCACTCTCCTCCCAGGTTCTCGCGCGGGCTTTCACTCTCTCTCCAAGCGGATCCAGGCGCGCGCGAGCCCGCCCGCTCCCGCGCGGGCTCAAAAGACCCGGAGCGCGGACCCCGCGCACTCGGCCACCGTCCCGCGACCGGGACACACCGGCACAGCGCTCTTCTCGGGGTGCGCACGGCGCTCTACCCTCAACGCCTGCGCGGCGCACGCTTCCTCCGTAGCCACAGCGGCTGACTTGACGCGACGACGACTGTTTTCCATCAGGTGAGTGGCACGGGCCGATGGTAGGTGGCACAGGGTTACCGAAGAAAACGACGGACTTCGAACTCTAGGCCATTTGTGTGCGCGAGAGTGATCGAAAGGTTTCCGGCAACGGATGAAGTTCGTGCAGTGGATGCATAAGTGGCTACGGGAGTTCTGCTGCTGAGCGTGAGGTCGAGGGGTTCGAATCCTGGCCGCGTTTCTATGGAGGCGGAATGGGAAAACGCTTCCGTTAACCGTGCTTTCGGTGCACGTTAAGGAACCTCAAGTGGTAAAAATTAATTTAGAGTACTCTGCTAGTAAGTTAAACCAAGCCAACTCAATCAATCAATCAATCAATCAATGGACCATTCAATCACTCAATCAATCAATCGACCAATCGATCACTCAATCAATCAATCAATCAATCAATCAATCAATCAATCAATCAATCAATCAATCAATCAATCAATCAATCAATCGAATGTTTACCAGCAAGGCACATTTCGTAAAGTGTGCTTGCTGACAACTCTTTGCACTCAAGCCAACTCTGTATTCGAGCCAGCTAAAAAAAGCTGGAGTGGCGGTCGAAAAATAATCTGGAGTTACCCATTGCGGCATCTCTAATCACCCGTGATTTGCATTTGAACGTTCAGCCAGAAAAAGACTAATTTTTCACTTATATTTTAGCGGAGAAAAAGGTTAGATGCGTAGCCGGGGAGCCCGGAACCCTTTTGAGCGTACTTAAGGAAAGACGAATCGCCCAGCCTTTAAGCACAGCTTCTAGAAAATATTATATATACGGGTACAAAGAAGGTAAAACACATGCGCAGAGAGGGGGCAACGTACCAGTGTCGGAAAGAAAAGAAAGTGAGACAAGACCAGCACGAATCCGCCTATATTCGGGCGCACTGAACAAACAGGACGCATACCCAGCCCCACTTTACACAGAAGGCGCAGTGCTGGGGCTTTGAACAGGCGCTGCGTCTTTCAAAAGAAGGAACAATCAAAATAAGAACATGGCGCAGACCGAGGTTCCAACATGACTGCAAAGACCGGCCGTTTGACAAATTTGTGTAACAATAATTAAAAGTGCTGCAATAATAACCACCAGCCTAAATTAATAACCTGCAGGGCAAGGGTCTTTGCCATAGAACCGTGTTTACTGCACTCTTGCGTAAACAGTATACCGACTATATGCCTGCAAGCTTCCAACGTTTGACTACTTCCCCTAACCTAATTATGTGCCACTATAGACTGCGTCTAGATCTCCTTGGTACATATGCACACCAAGTCTGTTACTCTGTGAGTGGTGGACAGGTTATCGGTTCTGAACTCTCACATGACCTGACCCAACTCAGCTTCTTCGTTACAAACTGAACCATAGAATATTACCTATTGGATCCGTCAACATTACTTACTGTTGAACATTTTGCCCGCATATTACAGCTGTAGCACTTGTCGCTTGCCTTTCCGTTTCTGGTCGCACGCCTATTTTCCTTAACACAACAGTCGTCGAGGTCCGAGGCACCAGAGCCCATGTTCACAAAACGCTCCTACGCTAAAATTATTTTTGAGAGTAAATACCAGCCAACACTGCACGACACTGCACACGTTATTGGCAAAGGCGGCCAGTCGATGGCAAATATCACTTACGAACGAAAACATGCTTGGATTCGGCCTCAGAATTTCTAATACGAACGCCGCTTACATGAGTTCAAGCCCGCAAACATGCACCTCGCGTCCAACAAACACTTCCGCTCTGTAGTAAAAAAATTAATAAAAAGAAAACGATATACTGTGTAAATATAAATGGCCACGTCGCCCGCTTACAGGCGGAAATTGAATAAATGGATTCCCCTAAATGCTATTCAACAGTAGTTCAATATAAAACACATTTTAGAAGCCTGAAATTCAGCGGAACGTATTTACGCAATGAACGCGTCCCCCCCCCCCCAAAAGAAAAAAAAAAGATCGACTTCAAACTTCACATCCAATGTCTCTGAGCATCGAGTATTCAAAGTAACCAGCCAATGGAAACAGATGAATAAAACGATGAACAAAAGCAACAACAAAGCAAGGTCGGGAAGGGCAAAGTGACTTGGCGGCTTAAAATGCGACGCTTAAATTTCGACCCGCGTCGTCGCGTTAACCAACGTGCGCGACACTACCACTGCAGTTCGGGCTCTGAAACGAAGTTCCGGACGCCATGTATACAGCCTAAAACGACGCCACAACCCACTGAAACTGACCTAGCGTAACAGATATTCTCATCGAAACTCCCTTAACAGCGTCTCCCCATTTACGTGCCACTCACCTACACACACGCCAAGCACCTGCCAACGTTTTCGAATTTTCGAAAGGTTTACGAATTTGGGTCTGTATTTAAATTTTACGAATGCGCCATCAAGTTTAACGGAATATTAGTTCCGCTTGTGAAAGTGTATCCTAAGTCGGTCTGTGTACCTTCCGTTGCAGGTATTTCGATGGTGAAGGATGCAAACTCGCCTCGAGCAAGTTTTACGAGTTCTTAAAGCAGGTCAACGTGGCTACAGCTAAGTGGCTGAAAAAGTCACTATGGTCTAGAAACAGTGTGTTGCTTGCCCGTATTTGCTGTTCCTAGTTTGTTGTTGCTCGGTGTGCTGCAGTTAAAGTTAAATCGCAGTTGTTCAAGTGCCTACGTATCCCTCAAAAGACATGCAATGAGGAATAGCTTTCAAAAACAAAAAAAGAAAACAACAAAAAGGCGAGTGCTATCTTCTCCACGGACAGGCCGCCATGGGAATCTGAACCTGGCAACGTTTAACGCTAGAACGTTATCTAGTGAGGCGAGTCTAGCAGTGCTAATGGAGAAATTAGAGGGCACTAAATGGGATATAATAGCGCTCAGTGAAGTTAGGAGGACAAATGAAGCATATGCAGTGCTACATAGCGGGCACGTCCTGCGCTACCGGGGCTTAGCGGAGAGACGAGAACTAGGAGTCGGATTCCTGATTAATAAGAATATAGCCGGTAACATACAGGAATTCTATAGCATTAACGAGAGGGTGGCAGGTCTTGTTGTGAAACTTAATAAGAGGAACAATATGAAGGTTGTACAGCTCTACGCCCCTACATCCAGTCATGATGACCAGGAAGTCGAAAGCTTCTATGAAGACGTGGAATCGGCGATGGGTAGAGTGAAAACGAAATACACTATACTGATGGGCGACTTCAATGCCAAGGTAGGCAAGAAGCAGGCTGGAGACAAGACAGTGGGGGAATATGGCATAGGCACTAGGAATAGCAGGGGAGAGTTATTAGTAGACTTTGCAGAACAGAATAAGATGAGGATAATGAATACCTTCTTCCGCAAGCAGGATAGCCGAAAGTGGACGTGGAGGAGCCCGAATGACGAGACTAGAAATGAAATAGACTTTATAATCTGCGCTAACCCTGGCATCATACAAGATATAGAAGTGCTCGGCAAGGTGCGCTGCAGTGACCATAGGATAGTAAGAACTCGAATTAGCCTAAACTTGAGGAGGGAGCGGAAGAAACTGGTACATAAGAAGCCGATCAATGAGTTAGCAGTAAAGGGAAAATAGAGGAATTCTGGATCAAGCGTCAGAACAGGTATTCGGCTTTAACACAGGAAGAGGACTTTGGTGTTGAAGCAATGAACGACAATCTTATGGGCATCATTAAGGAGTCTGCAATAGAAGTCGGTGGCAACTCCGTTAGACAGGATACCAGTAAGCTATCGTAGGAGACGAAAGATCTGATCAAGAAACGCCAATGTATGAAAGCCTATAACCCTACAGCTAGAATAGAACTGGCAGAACTTTCCAAGTTAATCAACAAGCGTAAGACAGCTGACATAAGGAAGCATAATATGGATAGAAATGAACATGCTCTCAGGAACGGAGGAAGCCTAAAGGTAGTGAAGAAGAAACTAGGAATAGGCAAGAATCAGATGTATGCGTTAAGAGACAAAGCCGGCAATATCATTACTAATATGGATGAGATCGTTCAAGTGGCTGAGGAGTTCTATAGAGATCCATACAGTACCAGTGGCACCCACGACGATAATGGAAGAGAGAATAGTTTAGAGGAATTTGAAATCCCACAAGTAACGCCGGAAGAAGTAAAGAAAGCCTTGGGAGCTATGCAAAGGGGGAAGGCAGCTGGGGAGGATCAGGTAACAGAATATTTGTTGAAGGATGGTGGGCAGATTGTTCCAGAAAAACTGGCCACCCTATTACGCAATGCCTCATGACTTCGAGCGTACCGGAATATTGGAAAAACGCTAACATAATCCTAATCCATAAGAAAGGGGACGCCAAAGACTTGAAAAATTATAGACCGATCAGCTTACTGTCCGTTGCCTGCAAAGTGTTTACTAACGTAATTGCAAATAGAATCAGGAACACCTTAGACTTCCGTCAACGAAAGGTCCAAGCAGGATTCCGTAAAGGCTACTCAACAATAGACCATATTCACACTATCAATCAGGTGATAGAGAAATGTGCGGAATATAATCAACCCTTATATATAGCTTTCATTGATTACGAGAAAGCGTTCGATTGAGTCGAAAGCTCAGCAGTCATGGAGGCATTGCGGAATCAGGGTGTAGACGAGCCGCATGTAAAAATACTTAAAGTATCTATAGCGGCTCCACAGCCACCGTAGTCCTCCATAGAGAAAGCAACAAAATCCCAATAAAGAAAGGCGTCAGGCAGGGAGATACGATCTCTCCAATGCTATTCACAGCGTGTTTACAAGAGGTATTCAGAGACCTGGATTGGGAAGAATTGGGGATAAGAGTTAATGGAGAATACCTTAGTAACTTGAGATTAGCTGATGATATTGCCTTGCTTAGTAACTCAGGGGACCAACTGCAATGCATGCTCACTGACCTACCTGGAGAGGCAAAGCCGAAGGGTGGGTCTAAAAATTAATCTGCAGAAAACTAAAGTAATGTTTAACAGTCTCGGAAGAGAACAGCAGTTTACAATAGGTAGCGAGGCACTGGAAGTGGTAAGGGAATACATCTACTTAGGACAGGTAGTGACTGCGGATCCAGACCATGAGAATGAATTAATCAGAAGAATAAGATTGGGCTGGGGTGCGTCTGGCAGGCATTCCAGATCATGAACAGCAGGTTGCCATTATCCCTCAAGAGAAAAGTATGTAACAGCTGTGTCTTACCAGTACTCACGTACGGGGCAGAAACCTGGAGGCTTACGAAAAGGGTTCTACTTAAATTGAGGACAACGCAACGAGCTATGGAAAGAAGAATGATAGGTGTAACGTTAAGGGATAAGAAAAGAGCAGATTGGGTGAGGGAACAAACGCGAGTTAATGATATCTTAGTTGAAATGAAGAAAAAGAAATGGGCATGGGCAGGACATCTAAGAGGAGGGAAGATAACCGATGGCGGCAGAAAGTTAGGTGGGCGGATGAGATTAAGAAGTTTGCACGGACAACATGGCCACAATTAGTACATGACCGGGGTAGTTGGAGAAGTATGGGAGAGGCCTTTGCCCTGCAGTGGGCGTAACCAGGCTGATGATGATGATGATGATGATCTTCTCCCCCTTCCTCCCTCTCCCCCTTTCCATTCTGCTCCCGCAGGATTTCACTAATTGTAGAGTTTACAGATTGCCAGATATTCCTACACACAAACCTAGCTAGCTGTCGAGAAGCTCCCACGTACAGCGACGAGTGCACAAAAGGCAGGCGCGCCTTTAAATCCGATGTGACGTGCATGTTCTTGAAGCATCATTCTACATCAAAGAAAATCAGAACTTGATTACCTTTACTTCTCGCCATGGAAAGCACATACGTCGCCTCCAACACCAATCCAACTCCATATACACAAGTTACCTTAGCTAACAGATAATTAGGGCAGTAATTATTTATTTACTAATTGGTTTGGTGAGCTATCCACAAATGAAGGTTCGCTCCCGCGTGCCAGAAACGCTACTATGAGTATGGCGCTAAGTTTTCCTGCGATTAAATCGGCATTTCGCGGCATCAAACTCAGCGTGCCAAAATAATACGTTGGACTTTGTGGGGTTCAGATACACAACTGGTATCACTGCTGGTACAGATAAATAAAAAAAGCGTACCGTTACGTAAGCTTTTCCTTAAACCTCCTTCCAGCTCTGCCATCCAATGCCTCATCGTCCGGTCTTTCCAGCAAATACCTTTTGTTTTCTGAACTCAGCGGTCGGGGAGCCTCCTCAAAAAAGAAAGAAATATTCTGCAACACTAATACCGCGTGGTAGACCGAAGAAAACAGAAAGGTATGCAGCTGCCTCGCAAGGGCTACATATGCGAGCACGAGTGCATAGCAGAGAGTTCTAGCGTGTCCGGTATTCGGATAAACGCAAGCGGACTGGGCGTTTTACAGGATGAGCGGAGGCGCAAACGTGAACAGCCTGCACGGTGCAGCCACCCGGCAGCGCCGAGCTTCCGCAGACAAACACAGCTAATATTGCAGAGACAAAGTATATTTTACTTTGCTGATCTGAAGTTTCGGCAGCAACACGATCACGCCGCTGCCGAAACTTTGCCCAATGGCGAAATATAATAAACTTCGTTACTGCAATATTGGCTCTGTGTCACCAGGTGGTTGCACCGCGCAAGCCGTTCACGCTTGCAACTCCGCTCATCGGTTAAAACGCCCAGTCCGCTTGCATTTACCCGAATACCGGCTATGCTAAAGCTCTCTAGTGTCAGGCCGCTGCCAACATTTCGACGAGACCGATTGCCTAGCTGACATTCCGCAGCAAAGTGTCCCGGGCAGGTTAGGGTGAGTCCACACCATGCTTCCCCTTCGGAAGGTGGCGCTGACTTGGAGGCACCTTATGACAGGTAGACTTGCCCTCCAAAGTCCAGTTGTGACTTTCGAACAGACTTGCGTTTGTTTCCTTGCTCGTGCCTATATTTCTTACGAATACAGCCGGTGACTAGTTCGTCAGAACGGTGTCGGCTACAACGAATCACCGGTTTACATAATTCGAAAGGACGGGCCGCGGAGTATACGTGCCATCTTGCCAAATAATCGGGATTACGCCTAAGATTGTGCTCTTAAATTTGCGACATCTTTCTCTCTCCCTCATGTGGCACGTTTAAAGAGGCGGGAGACGACAGGTTTACAAAGGCAATTTAGGCTCTGAATCGTAGGCCATGCCTTATAGAAACTCCCGCTGGATTTAAGTGAGCCTATGAAAGGAATATTTGTGCAATATATTGGAAATATATATATTCATACATATATGAATATATGTTAAAGAAACTGCACATGAGGCTAGTATAATCTCAGAGGGATATCAACATCATCACAATGTCTTTTCAATATCGGCGTATTTACGATTTAAGCACATCCGTCTACGGAAAACATCCGTTTCGTGCCTAAACAGCAAAGTTTAAAGGTTCTGTCGCTACAACATTTTATTCCTCGCGGAACAACTTGGCGTAAACGTTCGTTCCCCATAAAACAGTCACTCAAAGGTGCAATATTTAGGCGTCTAGCGGCACATGTACACACCTCAGCAGATCCGCCACTTCGCCCACACACGCAGCCGAGTTTTCTTCTCAATGTTGCTCTTGTTTTCCAGCTGTTTGAAAAACCCCAAACTCATCTTTCACTGCGCCACACTTGAAGTCTAAGCGAAGAATATTAACTCTGTTTTATTCGAAATGCCGCAGCGATAAGAAAAAACGTCTGCAGGTAATAAGTGACAGAAAAAGAAATCAGAAAGGCGGAGATGAAGCTGTGGTAGATGGAGGAAAAAAAAAAAAACGTTACGTAGTTTGCGTAAGGTACGCAGTTCGCGTAAGTTTGCGGCACGTACATAGAGTAAAGTCGGTGATCTTACAAACACTTCGAAGCTCACAAAGCGCGCGTGGAATACGATCATTACCTTCCCTAAAGACTTCAATTTATATTTCGTGCTTGATATTCAAACTTCAGGCAATAAATATGGCGCAGCACGGTTAAGCGATTTCTATCTTCAATACGATCAAAAATCAACAGAAGAGCGAAAGAGAAAAAAGACAACTCTCGCCAAATAGATATGCCTTCTCCTTAGGCAAACAATAAACAAGTTCACCTAAATTTAACGCTAAAGCAGCACGAGCGCTCTGTCCAGCTGCAGCGCATACTTCCACGCGGCGTCGGCAAGGCGCCGCAACCATCGGGACCCATTCAATTCCGATTCTTGTCTTTCACACTGCAATGGAGTTCAACAATCCGGAAGGTTGATACGTGACTTGTGTGACGGGCACAGGATTACGGGGTGTCGTGTTCCCCATCGAAAGCGGAAACCAACGGAAGGTCTCGGAACTAGCGCACGTACGCTCGTGGCTTTTTTTTTTCTTTTTTTTTTCGGATCCTCTCGTACGCGCCTTTCTCACATCGCGAGAGACGTGAGCGGATCGGATGGCGAGTCTTTGAAACGCAAACATTCGCGACAACGGCTGACGAAGCCCAAAACGTGTCACGCAAACGGCGGCGTCTCTTGAAAGGACAATTATCTGCCCCTCTTCAGCGCGGCGGGGATCAGCAACAGTCTTTAGAAATGCTCCTTGGTATACGTGACACTTTCGGTTCTGGAGAACCGGAGAGTCAACGCCCAAGAGGGTCGGCTGAATGTATCTCGAAGCACTTCGAGTGTATAACATGTGCACACACAGTATAGAACCGTGCGGGTCGCTACGGCTGATGCAGTACAAATAAGGCACGGAGTGAGTGGCCTTTTAGATCGCGGTATACTCTCCGTTCGCAGCGGAAAGAAAAAACTGCTCTATGTTGCGTATCAAGGATCCGCAGGATATTGTTGGATACTATGCAGCTTCGAAACAGGTCACTGTCTCGTAGCCGTATACAGCATCTGCATAAAGTTTCGAAACATAGTGCCCGTAAATGAAGTTGTTGTCGGGCCGCATACTAGGGTCTATGTGAAGCTTTCGTTGCTGGAAAGCGTCAGGGTTTATAGAACGATAGCGTTTATCACCGCTTGGCGCTTCACAGAGGCACACGTATCCCTGAGCATGGCATGACGATTGATCAGAGAACTTGCGTAGTGGTGTCCAACCTTTCGACATAACAAGCACATAATGGCGACGAAAGTGAGATGTGCCCTTGTATGCCACTTAACTTGCAACGCTAAGTTTAGGCGCATTTTAAAGTAAAACAAACAAACAAACAAACAAACAAACAAACAAACAAACAAACAAACAAACAAACAAATAAATAAGTAAATAAATAAATAAATAAATAAATAAGAAAGATTATAGCATATTCAACGCACTCGTTGGAGTCAACGTTTAAACGAAGCTTTCGTGGAACGTGTCAAATAAAAGCTATGCAAAGACACAAATTATGCAGGCAATCTTCTTTTCCAAGTACGCGTAAGGAACTCTTCTCGTTCTTCTCCCATCGCAGAAGATTTTTGTGGTATTTGCGCGGTAGGCAATGAGAGCTTTACCTTACAACAGGAAAGACACGCACAAAGATATGCATGGGCCCGGCTCCTGCTGATCACAGAACGCTATAAATGTCTCAGCTGTAGTGGGTTGCCCCGATGTCACTCCGCGTTAGATATTTGCGTTTCTAAACGTTACGACGTTATTCCAACAGGTAAGGTTGGTACGCTCCTTAAAAGCGAATTTCAATGGCAGATTCGGAGCCCTCCCGGAGCCACATTTCCTGCTCTTTTTGGAGCAACACTGTTCCAATGGCAGATCGAGTGCACCGAATGGGTGCTCCAATGGCAGATTGAGCGCGCTCACGGAGGTGAGATCCCTCTGAGGAGCCGCCGAAACAGCTCGGCCAAAATCGGAGCGGACCGGAACTGTCGGCTGACGCATTTCCTGCTTCTTCCCAGCATTCCTCTATTTATGCCCGGACGCCGGTATCGACAGACACAATGGACGCCACGATATCGCGTCGCGCGCTCTTGCTCGCGTTGTTTGAGAGCGACAGCTCTGAATGTGACACTTCACGTACGGATTCGTGCAGCGCTGAATCTGACAGCGACGCTGAAAACACTGCTTACGAGCAAGCCTTCGAAATCATGTTTCGTATTCTTGCCAAGAGACCAAAAGTCGTCGAGCACGTCGACTGGTTCGTACATAAAAAATGACTCGTACATAAAAATACAGCGTCCAGGAGGAAAAATCGCGTCTACACAATGCAACAGGCATGATTACCAGTCAATAACATTGCAAGCAGCCTGTGTCAACAAGAGCCGTTCCATAGATGCCTTTATTGGAAGTTCAAGCAAAACTCAAGACTCTCGTGCGTTCCGGTTGTCAACTCTAGCCGAGAAACTCCGTTCCATGTGTGAGGATAATTATAGCCTTCTTGGGGATGCATTAGACTCGATTTCGACAGCTAATGTACATCGAACTACGCACTGCAGACTGAATTAACAAGTTCCCCCTCCCTGATGGCGCGCTGCATACTGCACAATCTTTGCAATGACTTCGGAGACCTATAGAGCTAGATGAAGCAAACGATGCAGAAACACCTGATGACATCCAATGGCAACGATGCACATGCGCTGACAGTGAGGTGTCTGCTGAAGACCCAGCACGGCGCAGGCAGGGCAAAAGTGACAGTTGCAAAGTACTGCGGGTGCCTCAATAAAGCTTGCACTGGCGCGTTTTTTTTTTCTTTTTGTACTAAGCACCTTAAAGCACGGTTATGACAGATGTTTGAAGAGAGAAACATTTTATTTACTTAATAAAGCACATTAAAAAAAGAAATTGTCCTTTATTCGTCCTCTGTATTATTATCAAAGAGGATGCCTCAAAAGCGCCATTTTCCTTTGTGTTGTTCCGTCTTTTCTTTGCGTAGTACTTCTTTGTATGCGCGCTTTTCTTTATATTGATGTTTTTAATTAAATCATCCAGCTGCCCTTCCTGCGCTTGCAGATGCTCCATGTTTTCAACAACAACAACAACAACAAAAAAAAAAACTCAGTTCTTGCAACCTCGCACTCGAAGGACGAGACATCTTTGGCTTAGATTCTTCTGATGGGGTAATTCGCGTTGAGGCAGCAGAAGTAGCTGCTTCGGAAGTGCGTTCTAATGCAGATTCCTTCGGCTCATGTGGCTCGCTTGATGGAATATTTGAATTCGCGGACGGGGTTTCTTTTTCGACACTATTCCAAAGCTATCTCGTAGCTGGGAGAGCTCAATACTATAATCGACCAATCGTATTTTTTTTCTATTTCCTCCTCACAAGGGACATCCTTGGGCGAACTTCCAGATTTGCACTTTTCAGCAACAGCAGCCGGCTTTCTTCTCTTTGCCGTTTTATAACAGCTGCAGCATTGGTCACCTGTTCTCACGACACCCAATGTCTCCTTTATGTTTGCTGCAATGCGGCAGAACATCTCTTTGTTTAAATTTTTTTTCATTAAGCCTACTAAGGGAAAATACTGCTCGTAGTAGTCGAACAGAAGCTTTGTTTCTCCTCGTGTACACTCGCGGCTTGTACCTGTAAAACACGAATTCTGTAATCTTGCACAGACGTTACAAATAGGCATCAAAGTGAGCGATTGCTCTTTACGATTGTGTTCCTTCACTGCTGCATTGGCGATTGCTGCGCTCCTGAAACACACACACACACACACACACACACACACACACACACACACACACACACACACACACACACACACACACACACACACACACACTATATATATATATATATATATATATATATATATATATACATTGCTAGTATTGTGCAAGCAGTCGCGGCGGCTATGCCGTTGAGCTCATCGTTGAAATGTTTGCATGCACTGCAGGTTTGGCAAGCGAAAGTTATTGCTGCTGAATTCATTAACTTTGCTTTGTACGATTTCGAGCTTTGACGAGCGCACGCAGTCTGCCATTGCTATCAGTGCCCTAGCAACAAGCTTGATGGTGCGACCCCGTACGTGCACTGCCACAGATGCGCGCTACTTTCGAAAAAGGAGTGTTCAATCAAATGAACGGTATTCCGCGACATGCACGGAATACCGACGCTCGTCTTCTAGGACAGTACTACGCGCGAGAGCCAAACGTATTACTTATCCTGATTGGCATGACTGGCCCCGCCCACCAGTGATGATATTAGAAAGCTGACGGGTGGTGCGAGTGGTTGGTGACGGGTGGTAACGAGGATCGTTACGGTACAGTCTACTGATTCCGCTAGGCTCCAAACTACAGTAGCTGTAGCGTAAACGTGGAGACAAGCCACCGGAAAGAACAGCTCCGAACATGGCAGTCTGCGGTTTGCAAAGTCGTGTCCGTCTGTTGCAAAGCCGGGTTGTCCGCCAGAGATAGGGCTGTTTCGCTTCGTACCAACGTTCAAGCTCAACAATGCCCTGTACCTCTCTCTAATCCCGGCACCCAACACTGAGCCCCTCGGTGTCGTCACCATATGTACCTCATTAGTTTCGCCTCCCGTTCACCTGTGGGCAGAACCACTCGCCCCGTCACCCTGTGCCTTTCACTACGTTTCCAGAACGTCGTATTTTCAATTGTCCCTCTACGTACTATCTTCGAGAGTGTCTTCTTTTCGTGACAGACGCCGACCCTATGTGCAGAGCCACGTCACGGAAATCGGCGATTTGTAAAGGTATGTTATTTTGTTTGCGCTTTTTGTTTGTACGTTGCTTCAGTTTTCTTTTTCTTTTCTTTAACATTTGCTTCAGCGCTGCCTTTTAGGGAATAAATCTTCTACTGTGGGTTTCTCAACGTCCCCGTAGTGTCGTGCACGCTGTTCGGACACGATGCACCACGGCGAGGCCACCGCGGCGGGCGGAGACAGAAGACGATAATTCCCTCCGGCAGGCAAGGGCCGCTGGACAGTTGCATATCCGGTTATGGATGGATGGATGGATGTTATGAGAGTCCCCTTCGGAACGGGGTGGTGGGTTGCGCCACCAAGCTCTTCTTGTTATACTGCCTAATGTCCTACCTAGGTTAAAAACTTTATCGTGCGTTGTGCGTTTCATGCACCGCAGCTGCGGCTTGAGCAATCCTTAATGTTCAACGCTTTTAAAGACGGCGCAGCATAACAGTTATTCTATTTTGAGATAAAAATAACGAAATTTAAACATTTGACGTGATTTCCGTGTTGTTTTTATTGCAACGATAGCGGACGTGAATACTTAGTGCGCAGGAGGCAACCTTGAGTCTCGTCTGCGACGGGAACATCGTTTTCTTTCTCTCTCTCTCTCCAGTCGCGTCACCAGAGAAAGAAATTCAACATTATGGCGTCACCATCTTTGGAAGTGAGAGGAAGGGCGCACTCGTAGAATACCAATGCTCTCGGAGCTCGCGAGCCGAGTCCACGCTTCCCCAGCGCTTAAGAAACCAGTTCATTCCGGTCCGCTCCGAAACGTTGCACGCCGACATACCGCGCATTTCTGAATATTTTCCGGAATGAGTTTGCACGGCTGGTCGCTCTGCATTCATCGATGCCGCTCGATCAAACTGCTCACGGTCAATCGAATCGCGTGGTGAAGACTCGGTGAGCTGCCCGTCCGCCGACGCGCATATAGGAATGCATGCCTATAGAATCCTCCGCGTTTCAAAGCGAATACGATAGCGAACGAACGACGTGATTTCGAGTTTAAGCGATCCGCGCAGTCGCTCAGTTCTAACGTTTCTAACTTTCGCCAATGAAAGCGGTCGCGAACAACCCACAAAATAATACGCAGTTCAAAATGCAGGCTTGATCTCAGCGGGTAAAATGCGGGCGCCCAAGAACTTCAGAAGTTTAGCCCTTCCCGCCACCCCTTTAACCCCCCCCTCCTCCCCCCTTATAAGCAGTTAAGAGGCAAACTCCTTCTACGGATATAAGATCAACAAGTACGCAAATTATCGTTCGCCGTGTTACAACGGCCAACAGCCTCAAAGTAAAAATTAGGCGATTCATCGCATTGTTGCGATTTCATATTGATTTCACCTTATATTGCAATAGCATGATGCAAATTCAGGCCAGCAATGTAACCATACAGATTATACACATAAATCTGGCCCTGTTAGCCCTATAGTCGTTATAGTTACGACGCTGCCAGTTTATGTAAGTTTCTGTATTATACATGCACGCTCTGCTGTTGTAACAGCAGTCGTCAGGGCTGGGACCCATGCCAGGCTTTGTGCCTTTAGCCTCAGCCGTCATTCGTTTGAATGAAAGAGAAGTAAAATTAATATTTTAAGAAAATTTAAAACAATGCAGTTTTAAGCAAAATGATGAAAGGTTACCTTTGTCGAGTATATGACAAGTATCACGTATTTGATTTTCTCTCTCTCTCTCTCACGCGCGCATACGCACGCCTTTCACCCTCCCCACCCACACGCACGCATGCACGCACGCACGCACGCATGAACGGACGCACACAAACGCACGCACACCATCCGTAACAGCCGTAGGTCCGGAAACGACGTGCCGACTCCACATTTGCTGCACCAGACGTTCGCGCGCCACTACCTGGTTGTTGAAGGGCTTCGTAATCAGTTCTCGTTGCGGCATTTAGAAGCCGCTCTTGTCTTTTCGCGTACTTCATCCGCGTTTTTGTTTCTTGCGTGCTCCACATTTACGTCCGCTTCCCGTCAGAAAAGCACGGAGGTGGCCCTCGGCAATTCTTGAGCTTGTGTAAGGAAAACTTCGGACCACACTGACGCCTCCGCTAAATCGTCGGCAAATAATCACCGAATGCCTACAGTAACGTGCCCAGCAAGGGAAGTCCCGGTGATACAAGCGCTTTCGGAGTTTCCCAAGGGTATCGCGGGCATTTCCAACACCGCGACAGCACGAAAAGCCACGCCGCACGAAAAATGCGGGTGTTTCCTTTCGAGAAAATCTCCCACAGCATACGCGCTAGATCACGGAAGCGCAGTTACCGTTGAAAGCAGCAGAGTAAACGGGCTGATATACCAGCTTATTCATCGCACCCTTAAAAACAGCAACAACAAAAGTGACTCACTGAAAAAGCTACAGAATTCAAGCTGAGCTGTACACATTCGAGGTACATTTTACTTGCGCCGAGCAGAAACTGACTTTCGAGAGTGTCAGCTTCGACTCGGGACTCGGATGTTCACTTTGCGCATGCGCTCACACACACGAACCCACACACGTACGCAGGCAAATATACATGTGCCGCACCCCGAAACGACAACACCACATACAGATATGCTTTCTTACAGCGAAGCTGCTTATGGCTCGGCTTCCGTGCATTTTTCGTATGCAAAAAACCGTGGATCCAACCTGACGATTCCAAGCGCTCCCGTCTCTAGTTTCATTTCCTTCCGCTCTCCCATGATGGCGATCCCGTCGAAACGTGACGCTTGTCTAGTTTCCTCCGCACAGTAAAATAATTTACACCCTTTTTCACTTTTAAGGGCGTAAATTATTTTACTGGGCAGCTCCTCGGTACGGCGGTCCCGTCATCCGTGCGAATGGCAACAAATGTGTGTGCATACCTGTCGTCACTATGACCACCGACCAGGACAATAAATGACTTCGCACCTTTGTTCAAAATTCTGTGGCACCTCTGTGTCGCGTGCTAAACAGCTTCGCTGGTTATCCACCTTCACAGAGTGGAACGGAAATTTTTTTTTTTCTTCCGTTCCCTTTTTCTCTTAAACACGTATATCGCTTGTCGGAAAAATGGAATCCGCTACTGCCTCTGCAAGAGAGGTGCGAACCTTACCGATTGATAAGAGAGAAAGAAGGATTTGACATTTGTGCTGAACTACAGTCAAATAACAAGGCCACGTGTGACACAACCGCGAACCAAGGGGCAGCCATTCAATCCAGAGCTTCTACTAAAGATACACTGCGCTCCACCACATTCTTGCTCTACCTTAGACTCTATATATGTTTATACAAAAATTTTATTACTCTCGCAATCAATAAAAATGTTCCCTAGTCGCCCCCCTTCCCCCTTCCAACTACCCTTTCATACTGCGACAGAACGCGCAAAAAGCAAATGACATTGCCACGCGCGGACTGCAGGAACTGCCACGAAACTAGCACGATACTACATAACGAAAAAAAAAAGGGGGGGGGGGCGGTGAGGAAACTACGAAAATTACCAGCGACGCCAGGTGACTTTGATCCGGGGCTCACTCCCACACCACGATCTCGGAAACAGACACTGTGTGAACGAACGAGAAACTCGTCCGCTCGCCATATCCTGCGAGGGCTAATAAAGCGACAGCGACGCGTTAGTACCGTCTGTGGTGTCGAGCCGGAATCCGATTTCCGCGACCGCGCACCGCGCCTTCCTCGCGCAAATAGCTCGCTAGTATAGAACGACGCGGCGTAGCAAACAGCGCTTCCCCGGCTCCGCGAGGGCCAGATTCCGCGTGGCCGGTATACGCGCTACGCCCTTGGTTGGCGACGCGAACCCCAATTTCCTGTTACACACTCCCCCGTCGCACGGCTGTGTTGTGTGCGGGTGGGTGGGCGTTGGCGCGTGTTAGCGTGCGCTTGCGTATCTACTACCACTTCGACAAGATCACGCGTATAACGTCGGCGGATGTACAACGCTGAGCGAAAAAACCGAATGTTTAATTAGAAAATGATTACGCAGATCCAGTGCACATTTCGGAATCTCTGCGAAGCGAGGCTGTCGCGAAGCGTTTACTGAAATGCTACAAGTCCGACCCTTTTCATCCCTGCGTCTCACAGAGGACAAGGCGTGCGTGCGTGCGCGTGTTTCGACGACATGGATGCAGAGCAGTTCTTCCAAACAAATCATTCTCGTTCAGCGATGATACGAAGATATACGATATGTTTCATGCCAAATATTTGGTAAGCACGCGGAGCCACAACCGAGGTCGGTGACGCTGATAGCCGAATACGCTATACACGCTATATATCGCGCTATACACGCTATATCGCAATACACGCTATATATGGCGGTTCCATTAGCGCCACTTCAGGTCCTCTTCGCAGAGTGCGCTAGCCACCTGACCTCTCCCCCTCCCCCCCTCGACCCAAACAAAAAAGCAAAAGCTAGATTCCCATGCAAAATACTGGTTCCCGTTTACCAAATACGTGCGCGATCCCGTAGCCTCTATAGTGTGAGTTTCGGCGGGCGGGTTGACGACCTTACGTAAATTGGAAATTCAATCTCCCAGCAGTTCTAGAATACGCCCATAAAGATATATATATTACACGCACGCGTTCATTTTCATCAGTATACATACGCCAATGGAGGCAAACAAATGCAAAAATGAAAAAGGAAATAAATAAAAAAAGTGAATTCAATCAATTGAACTTATAAAGGCGAGACCGACACGAGACAGCTCGCGGTCGAAGTGTGTAGCCTATAGCTTACAAGCGATGCATAAGACACGTACGTGTATCCCATGCAATCAGGCACATGCAAAGAAGAACCCTGCATGCGTCCTATATATAACGTTCGCAGCAGTTCCAGACGAAAACCTCCCCGGAGAGTCCGAAAGACCCCACCGAACTCGAATAAGCCTAGAAAGCTCGTGCTTCATTGGTGTTAGCAAAGTCTGTCACAGTCGCCACGCAATAGACCGTATAGAACGTGAAATACACCGAACCGAAGAACGTATCCAACAGCAGCAGCGCTGCTGACGCTGTACGCTAACAAGCAATTTTTTCCAGCCGCTCCTGTGCAGAGCTTACAGAAGTGGTGTATAGGTGTTGCCTTCGTAAAAAGAACGCTGATCTCTTCGAGCGGACTCGGGCGAAGCTGTTCTAACTGGATGATCCAAATTACTTCTGACGGATAGTATATACACCGCAGAGTGCGGCGAAGTTTGCAATATATATGTATATATTTATTTATCTATTTAAAAATATCTTACAGGCATCAAAGTGAGGCATTGAGTAAGGAGGGCAGTACATAGAAAATACACAGAATACAAGGCATCTTTGAACCGTATCAGTTTACAAACTACAACCGCAAGGGCATGATCAGAATCATTATTATAATCATAATCATAATAGTATAGTAATAAATAAATAAATAAATAAATAAATAAATAAATAGACACTTGCGCGAAGCAAGTTGTTGGGCGAGTTGGTACATTTGTTCAGGATTACGAAAAAAATGGCTGTGGCTTAGCTAAGGTTAAGCCCAGGATGCGAAGCATACTAGCCTTTATTTTAGTTGTTGAACCACTGTTTAGCCTGGTGAACTGCTGTTGCTTGGCTATATTTGGTTCGGCTAGACGAAGAAACAACTCATGCGTTACTCTGCTTCGCCTTCAAGAGTGCGACAGCGCTCCCGTCGACCCGCCAAGGGGTGTAAGACAATGGGCTACGGCGCAGCGACTACGCGCCCCGCATTGGACGCGGTGAGCGTCGAGCAACGCAGCGTTCGGCGCGGCAACGAAATGTGCGCCTGAGCAAGCGACGCACGCCTGAGCCTTAGAAACAGCTCGTTTCTAAGGCAACACCGCATTCACTAGAGTCGCTTTTGTACCACTTCGAAGCATCGTACTCGTGGCTCAGTGGTAGCGTCTCCGTCTCACACTCCGGAGACCCTGGTTCGATTCCCACCCAGCCCATCTTGCAAGAGTTGAGCCAAAGCCACCTAGAAAAAGCGCAGCTGCTTATATACCGCTGCGACGCCGCGAGCGACGGCGCGAGTTGGAGCCCCGTTTCTCCTCTGTCGTGACGTCACGGTGTCACGTGGTATTGAAGGCGACACCGCCGCGCCTGAGGAGCTGGGTTGAGCTCTAGTAATATGCTTCGCATAATAACACGGAACAGTGTACGAGGACGACGATCAGATACGACATCGCGAGCGTTAGCTAGCTCTTATCCGGCACTTATCCTTACATACTCCTGCAGTGTTCCGTGTCGTCGCATGCACTGTTGTGCGCTCGCCATTTCATATTCACGAAATGCTTGCGCATTCTCAAACAACGCGAAGCGCAACGACTCGAAAGCGTTGTTTTCTGTGCGCCTTCTTCCGGCGTCCCTTCTTCCGGCGTGCGTATAATGACAGGGGAGATTAATCAACAACGCCGCGAACACGCCTACGGACGCACTACGTCAACTGGAGCCGCATCTGCGATCTGCGACGCGGTTCAGGTGCTTACAGCCACGCCGAAAACACACGCGGTAAGCACAAATGCGAGCGCGGCCGCCGCAGGCGCACATGGGAGCACCGGCTCACGACGACCGCGCCAGCGCTAATTCCTCTCACGCGGTGCCGGCCGGCAGCGTTCATTCCAGCTGCAGTATTAGCGCCGATCGCCGAGGGAGAGGCACGTAATACGCCGTCTGTACAATGCTACCGCGAGCCCCAGAAGCGCCCGCGAGAAGTAACTGAAACACATCGTTTCCAGAATTGCAACGACGAAGCCTGTGAATCGTGAATGAGATAGACCGCACGCGCGCGGGCGCAGGAGACGGGGGGGTATACGTACGGGCGAGCCGGCGAAGTCCCATAAATCGCCGCTACACAGCCCCTTCCCAGGAGTGCACCGCGATCACGATGGATCTCGCTAATGGGAGCACCACGCCAAGTCGAGGAGCAGGCAACAAAAAACGCCTTATAAACACCAACTGGCTACTTACTCTCTGTGGATTCACTATTGTGTGACGTGTTGAAGCCTGTGCACGCGACCCATCGTCGTTACATTTACAATACACATGCTCATCTTTCTTTTTTTTTTTTTTTTTCGTGAGATAAAGAGTTAGGGGCACGTTTCGTTATACCGTTACGCGTAGCTTGACGTTATGTTATACGGGGGCCCCCCGTGAGTAGACAAATAACACTATATGCCACATTACCAACGCCTCCTTGCTCACACTCACATGAAGCCAGGGAAAGCATACGGCAGAATTAAATGTTGAGCATACCGACTTCATGTGGTTCGTAGTAACAAACAAACAAACAAACAAACAAACAAAACAATCAATGCCCATTGGTTCCCCTTATTCTACTCGCTTGACATCTGATATGTCAATAAAATATGATAAAGAAAGAAAGATATGGCATCGCAAGTTTACCACAAGGCGACCGCTTTATCGCGCACTTATAGACGCTACTTACAGTGAAAAATTAGCTGCAAACTACATGGAGCGCATATTGCCGAAGTATTTGCGGCGAGATTACCCACCCGGCGCATAGACGTGTTCGTTTTTTGCGTAGGTCCTTAATAATCACGCTGTAAAACGTCGCCAAAATGCACACGGTGTTTCCTTCGGAACGCATTACACCAACAAAGCACGCGCGAACCGGATTGATGCATTGTAAGCTTGACCCACTGGTTTACCAACGGGCCTTTTTGATCGGCAATGCACTCGTTTATTTTCGCTGTGTGCCTCTTTCGCCGTCTTTCCGAGATGAGCTTCACGTAACAATATCATCATCATCATTATCATCATCATCATCATTATCATCATCATCATCAACCTGGTTACGCCCACTGCAGGGCAAAGGCCTCTCCCATACTTCTCCAACAACCCCGGTCATGTACTAATTGTGGCCATGTCATCCCTGCAAACTTCTTAATCTCATCCGCCCACCTAACTTTCTACCGCCCCCTGCTACGCTTCCCTTCCCTTGGAATCCAGTCCGTTACCCTTAATGACAATCGGTTATCTTCCCTCCTCATTACATGTCCTGCCCATGCCCATTTCTTTTTTCTTGATTTCAACTAAGATGTCATTAACTCGCGTTTGTTCCCTCACCCAATCTGCTCTTTTCTTATCCCTTAACGTTACACCCATCATTCTTCTTTCCATAGCTCGTTGCGTCGTCCTCAATTTAAGTAGAACCCTTTTCGTAAGCCTCCAGGTTTCTGCGCCGTAGGTGAGTACTGGTAAGACACAGCTATTATACACTTTTCTCTTGAGGGATAATGGCAACATGCTGTTCATGATCTGAGAATGCCTGCCAAACGCACCCCAGCACATTCTTATTCTTCTGATTATTTCAGTCTCGTGATCTGGATCCGCAGTCACTACCTGTCCTAAGTAGATGTATTCCCTTACCACTTCCAGTGCCTCGCTACCTATCGTAAACTGCTGTTCTCTTCCGAGACTGTTAAACATTATTTTAGTTTTCTGCAGATTAATTTTCAGACCCACCCTTCTGCCTTGCCTCTCCAGGTCAGTGAGCATGCATTGCAATTGGTATCCTGAGTTACTAAGCAAGGCAATATCATCAGCGAATCTCAAGTTGCTAAGGTATTCTCCATCAACTTTTATCCCCAATTCTTCCCACTCCAGGTCTCTGAATACCTCCAGTAAACATGCTGTGAATAGCATTGGAGAGATCGTATCTCCCTGTCTGACGCCTTTCTTTATTGGGATTTTGTTGCTTTCTTTATGGAGGACTACGGTGGCTGTGGTGCCGCTATAGATATCTTTCAGTATTTTTACATACGGCTCGTCTACACCCTGATTCCGTAATGCTTCCATGACTGCTGAGGTTTCAACAGAATCAAACGCTTTCTCGTAATCAATGAAAGCTATATATAAGGGTTGGTTATATTCCGCACATTTCTCTATCACCTGATTGATAGTGTGAATATGGTCTATTGTTGAGTAGCCGTTACGGAATCCTGCCTGGTCCTTTGGTTGATAGAAGTCTAAGGTGTTCCTGATTCTATTTGCGATTACCTTAGTAAATAGTTTGTAGGCAACTGACAGTATAAGCTGATCGGTCTATAATTTTTCAAGTCTTTGGCGTCCCCCTTTCTTATGGATTAGGATTACGTTAGCGTTCTTCCAAGATTCCGGTACGCTCAAGGTCATGAGGCATTGCGTATACGTAACACGTAACAATATAACAAGCGCAAAAAAGGACATACAAACGTTAGCGACGCCAGATATATATATATATATATATATATATATATATATATATAGAGAGAGAGAGAGAGAGAGAGAGAGAAAGAATACTATTTGATTCAAGATGTAGGACCCGATTTTTACCTATAACATCGGACACTGACGACGAAGAGCCATAAGTTTTTGTCGACGTACCCACAAATGAACCAGAAAGATATCGAGACAAGTCGCTTATCATGCAGAGCCAGGCAAGTGAGGGGAAATAAGCAACTCGGAATGAGGCGTCAATCAAAACAAGCCATGCCTGTAAGGCTTGCGGTAAGAACGGGCGCGCTGTAGGCTGCTGCGATCAGTCACCAACCAAACAAGGCGCCGCATGCGCAACATTCCTCTGTATCCCCTCGAACTCTTTAATCTCGTCTTTATACACGGACCTACTAACGAAGACGAATAGGATTAGGCGCTGTCCGATGTACTGAACATGCTAAATATATAGAGCACGAGACCAGCCGACAGAGCAGTTCCAAATGACAGCAAAACTGGCCCCCGCAGCTCTTCTAATCAGGCCGACACGCGCAAAGTCCATTGGCATTAATTCGGGAGCGTCAGCGGAAATGACACCATCGCCCCGGGACCAACGGAAAGGCGGCATCCACTATCCACGTTGACGCGAACCCCTCTTGCCCACTCCCTTGCAATTTCCGGCCACAGCCCCTCCAGAGCACTGGTACCATGGTTTGCTCGAGATAGTAAGACGTGACAAAAAGTGTCCTGTAAGAATGAGACCTTTATTAACCGCAGTGCAACTTCATAATACTGCGACGAAGTTTTAAGCGAGCATGATGTCTCACACAGCCTCCGAGAACATGGCGTTCAGCTGCCGCGACAGAGCGGCGCCTGGTCATTACGAAGGCCATGCTGCCTTCACAGTGAACACCAAAAGGATCCTGGCAACTGTGACGACAAACTTGTTAAAATTAATTTTTAGGCCACTTATTGGCCAGTTAAGGCTATACGATTTCCGACCATCGGGAACTGAAATATCACTCGCCAACGACTAAAGGAAAGAAGAGGTGAAGGAGGAGTCGCTTCTAATCCAGCGACACGACAGAGAGTCCGCGCAAAGGACCGCAGCGTTCCGATGTGAAAACCTTTGCGACAGAGGTTTCCCGCCCTGCGAATTTCGAAAGCCGGAAGAGAGTCTCCCGAAGGCGTCTTTACAAATCACCCGAGATGCGGCGCACGAACGGTTGCTATAGCGGGCTGCGATTATAAATCGCGGGGAAGGAAGCGGATAACGACCGAAGCCAGCAGCCAGAAACCCATCGCGATCGCGAGGCGTTGCGTCATTGCGCCAGCGGAGTCGATGATGGTTTCGCGTGACACCGGAGCAGAGTATGTATTATAGAACGGCGCAAACATGGCGTTTCGAGCTTGCGAGGAGAGTGCGAAAGATGACCCTGACTTACAGGCTTCAAAGGCCCACACGCGGCGCTTGCGTGGGCCCGCAATAGGGCTTTCCGCCAGCGCCGCTAAACCGGGGAAGAAATTGCGCTGCAGTGTAAGCGACCGGAAAAAAGACAAGTTGGGATACTGAGCGAGTAAAATGTTGAGCCAACGACAGCATTTGTTGTCATTATTGGTGAAGCGCCGTTAAGAAGACGGTCAATGTGGGCTGTATACAACGCCCACGTACCAGTCTTATTACGATCGCTTCTATATAAAGGAAGCGCATGTTCGCATAAGGAGGACAAAAAGAAAGAAAAAAACAAGACAAACCGTGGTATTCCTGTGAATATAGGCAAATGCCACGCTGGTTGTGCTTATCAGGGCTATACGCGACGCTGCTCGAGTGATAACTTAGAAGAAAAAGTTACAAAGGTAACTGCTGCGTGAGGCCGCTGTTAACTATAAAGTCATTAAGTTACGTGTGAAGTGTACTCCAATCGATGTCACTTTCAGACGTGGAGAAAAATAACCGCAACAGCAGAACATCTGCACGGGCGTTGACGTTATTTACAGGGTAACAAACAACATGGCTGTTAATTTTACATGTGACAATGTGCCCCTTTATATAAACGTAAGTTCGATATGGGCGTACCGCGTCTTTCTCAGGCGCTTATTCAGCATCTGTGCAGAGCTCTCGTCCAGTTAAACGTTAACACGCGCGCGCGCGCGCGGACATGGATATGGACAAAACTTGGAAGCGTTTCATGTCTCTCTACGAAACATGTCTCTCTACGAAGAGACACAGCGCGCTTATGAGGCGGCGCCTTACAAAGTTTCTTACGGCATTACCGACAAATCACGCCGGTGCGACCCGGGGCGCCCTGGTGCGAGGACGACTGAATGAAATGCCGCACAAGGTCGCCCCGGTGCGCACCACCGGTGCGGTGGTTTGTCGAGTATGCCATTATTAGAGTTGCCAATAAGACTTTCTTGTATAGACGTACACTGTTGAATGTTCTGGAAGTTTTAGTAACTGTGTAACAACGCAGACGACGCCCTTACGAAGCAAGCGATCAACAAGACGAACACTTGCGTCTGGGTTTACGCCTGGACACAAGCAAGTACACTTGCTATCCATTTCGAGGAAGGTGAAAACAAAAATAAGTAATAAAATGAAAAACAAGGACGTCAAGCAGGAAAGAACAAGAACGCAGCGCTTCCCGTGTTCTCTGGTATTTCTCAACTTTGCGTCTTCTTTTTTTTTTTTTTTTCTTGTACCTTTCTCAATATGAATCCGCGCGAACTTGCACAGCTTGAAATTGCTCTAGAACAAGACTTGCGATCTATGCATATGCCATGCGCGGGCAATACGTCGCTCTCTGTCCTAATTAAGCCCGAAATTTGACCGACAAGCGTTTCCAGCCACTGTTTGGAAAAGCTTGTCGGCCAAATTTCGGGCTTCTTTTTTTTTAACATATATGCTTTAAAGCTCACGCTAGCGACCATATAGCGGCAATATAGTTCAGTGCATTTATTTATTTATTTATTTATGAAATTTATTAATTATGAAAAAAGAATTTATGAAACAAATAAAAATGTGTGAAATTTTTCAGCGGTTCACTAAAGTTGTGAGATGAGCATTACGTTTTAGTTCAGTTACACTTACATGATAGGAATAGGCGGAGAAAATGAAACGAGCTGAGCGATCTTGTACAGATTCAAGAGTTGTGGAAAAGTTATTTTGATGAGGATCCCAGATCGTGCATGCATATCCTAATTTGGGACGGATAAGTGTTAAGTAAGCAAGGGATTTCACTGATGGGGGTGCTAGTCGCAGGGTTCGTCGAAAGTAACCACGGACGCGATTTGCCTCGTTAGTAACCTGTGATATATGAAAAGACCAATTTAGATCAGGTGTCAAATGGATGCCTAAATACTTGCAAGTTCATACTGAAGCGATTTCTGCATTCCCGACTAGATATCTTGAAGATGGTTGTGAGTGACGTCGGTGGAATGATAGCAGAGATGTTTTTTTCACATTTAAGGACATTAGCCATGAATTACACCAGGTTAGTACGTGCTGAATGTATACAGATATCTTCGAGAGTACTGCATTATTCTATGGCACACATATGCGATGCGCAACGGGTTTAAAAGCCACCAACAATATGACGGAAATCATAATTTATACTAAAATGGTGGAAGTCGCCATATTACAGCAACAACAACAAAAAACACGAAACAGCAACCTCTGGTTATTCTTCTCGACATGTCGGTATGAAACTGTAAACAGAGCAGCTGCGTAAATAGAGCAGCTCATACAGAGGCTTTGTTTTTGACAGGCCCGGGAATAAACGCCCGCAATGCAATTCTTCACGAATTGTGCAGGGAGTAGTAGGAAGCAGTGTCAAAAAAAAGAAAAGAAAGAAAGAAAGAAAGAAAGAAAGAGAGAAAGAAAGTAACGAAAGCTGAAAAGGATAAAAAGGTGGGGGAGTGCTATGGTTTTCGTCCCACCTCTCACATGAGCGATCGGCAAAAGCTTGCGCGTTTTCCGAGGCAAGCAAGCATTCAGGCACCGAAAGTGCAGAACAGTGAGCGAATGCAATGCACTCGCATACGGTTCCAGATGGAAAACAGGAAACGAATCGGGTCCCCCCTTTGAATGCACGCGTTACTGGCAAGCAGACAACGCAGACATCCGCATCGACCCTGTGCTCATGCTTCCATGAATACTGAATACTACATATAGCATATACCGATACAAGGCGACGTCGCGGTTAAGTTGATCGAGATGGGCGGACGCGCGCGGTGACAGAGAATAATGGCTCGGTTGAGTGCTCCATTAGGCACAAGGCTCGGTGAACCGCGCATGCGCCGCTAGCGCTATATGGGCACCATGTGGGCGCTTCGGGCTTCACACGCGCGTGGCCGTTGATTTCGTAGAATGCACGTTCTCGTGCCATAGGCTAAATGCACGCACACACGCTGCGATCGTGACACGCGAGAGCGTCTGCAGGGGCACCAAAGCAACACGCGTACACCTCGGGGATGGGTGAGGTCAGGAATGTCACAAAAACTTCTTCAGTGGGCTAGAGGCCATTCGTCGATGGAGACAAGCACTCAATATGGCTGAGAGCTCGCCAACAGTGAAAACAGCGACATCAGAGAAACAGCCGAACCTCGATACAACGAAAACGGTTGTAACAAGTAAACGGATATAACGAAGTGAATAAAAAAAAAATCTTGCCGATAGCTATATATCGTACGGAGAGTTTTAGTGTGTCCGTTATTTGCGCAAATTAGGGCGGTTCGGGCGGATTGCTGGAGTTAGCGGAGGTGTAAATGAGAGCGGTGGGAGCGGTGCAACCACCCGGTGGCGTAGAGTTCAATCAGACTGAGTTCGCATCGAACGTTCCGCAGAGCCACGTATCCAGCCGGAAGCTTAGGCATGACGATGTCATAAAAAAATCAACAACAATCTAAAGCATATCGCTTAACGCATTGGTCGCTCATAGCTTAGTGGAAACAGCGAAGTGCAAGAGCCATCCCGTTGGTGTAACTTAAACAGCTCCCCGCCAGCGCGGTTCCAATGCAACTTGTCTCATAACTGTCGAGGACCCTCACCGGGAACAAGATGACGGTCGCCCAGCACCACCTGTTCGGAACGGTCGAACGCAATACCACAAAACCAAATATTAGTGAAACTTATTCAAAAAATTATGCATACATAAGGGCAGCCGAAATGTCTCCATAGCCGTTGTACATTGGTTCTATGAATAAACGAGCCGACAGCCGGATTAAATGTATTTGCAAAGTTGCGCAACACTGCCCCGGAAAGCGCTGTAGAACCAATGTAGAAGAATGACACAGGTGGGCAAACAGGAAGACCTCTCCAGTGTAAATATGCTCTCCCTCTCTCTTCCGTCTCTCTCTCCCAGTATAGGCAGTGGGAACTCGGATGCAGTTGCCTCAGTGGCCCCGCATCACTATATCAAATGAAAGCGTCAGTCGCATTAAGCACGTTCTCAAACAGACATCCCCAGCAGAGAGCTACTCAAGTCATGCGGTCGAGACACGGTAGCCACAGCGGTTACTGCAAGTCAAACTCGCGGGTGGGCGCCACTGCTAACACCCAGAAGCCAGAACAAAGATCCCACAGCGCGACAAGCGCATACGCACGCAAGCTTACACAAGCGCACGCGGCTGACCCACAAAGCTGGCTGCAGCGCAAGGCACGGTCACCAACGCTGTAGCAGGGACTGCGATAGGCCCACTATCTCAGTCGTTTCGCCGCACCATCGACGAGGCCCACGAACGCTACGCCCGGCCCTCGTGAACGAGTGCGGCGGAGGGCAAGCGGAGGCGGCAGTAAATCTGTTAGCGCTACCTATAACCTGAGCCCCGCGAAGGCGCCGGTATGACGGGCAAAATAAATAGGAAGGCGTCACGACGCGATGGAGGGAGGGCGTTGGAAGGCAGCGCCGAGGTGGCGGAACGACCGAGCCATGAACGGCCCGATAGGCGCGGGAAACGAGCAAGGGGCCAGCGCGCGCACGCCTAAACTGATCGTGGAAGCTCCAGGCGTGCGACAAGCAAAATACTGCTAACGCCATTCAGACGTGAACGAGGGTTCCCGCCCACACGCTTCGATACTCAACGGCAAGGTTCTGCCAGCTATGACAAAGTATCAGGTAGCGCTTTATCAATACATGCACAACTTCTCGCACTGCATGCGCGAATAAAACATCCAGTCGACTGACGGGTTCTGCGGCACTCGGAGCTCTCAACTTGCTTTTACAGCGAAGCTGTCAAGGGCTAGTTCGCCGAGGATCATGTCCGTGTGTCGACACAAAACTCGAGCCTTCTCCTCACGCGTCCGCGTCAGACGCCACATGCGTTCGTGCCGTCGAGTACGCGCCGTGATTGACGCGGCCCTACTAGAATAAAACGTCATTACGTGGGTGGATATCGAAGTTAGTGCAATGCCGGGCCGACCCGCGGCAGAGGTGAAGCAGGCGTTAAGCACTTCCCATACGTGGACCTCTCCCGAAGTCAGTGCAATACCGGGCCGACCCGCGGGGGATGTGACGCAGGCGTTAAGCAATCCCCCTACGTGGGCCGATCCCGATGATAGTGCAATGCCGGGCTGACCCGCGGCGGAAGTGAAGCAGACGTTGAGCACTCCTCATACGTGGCCCGATCCCGAAGACAGTGAAATACCGGGTCTACCCGCGGCGGAGGTGCAGTTCGCCATTAAGGGGCCCACATAAACAGCTTCGCTGGTCATCCTTCTACACAGAGTGGAAGGGCACTGATTTTTTTCTGTCCGGCCTGTCTGCGTGCATTAGTGTGCATGCGTAACTAAGTGAGAGAAAGAGAGTGAATAAATTAATGTTATTAGAACCACCTCCATCACACAGAGTAGTGCAGTGGAGAGCATTGTGCTATCCCGTGACCCCGCCGCACACCCGCGCAACCACCATTACTTCTCTAGTCACGTGCATCTCACATCAAATCATTCCAATGCGCCTCCTTCCCCACTCTCTCATCCTTACCCACCAGTTAGTCCGCTAAGGACTCCTTACATCGCCCACGTTTTGATCTGTATAATGATTTTGCACTAAAACTCGTGCGAGGACCTGTACCGTGCGCTGGTAGCAGGATCGGCCTTTGAATACACGATCTCAAGGATCGGCTCGCTTTATTTGGCGTCGACGCCGAAAACAAAGCCCGCAGAGTGTCATGGACAATGATGGCCACTAAAGCTTGTGTCATTGGGAACGCGAGAAAACGCGCACTGCAAGAAATTTCTCGGTTCCGATTTTATGCAAGAGAAGAGAGCGATTACTGGGGCGTGTTTGGTCGTAAAAATTTCCTGTTAGCTTCATTACAAACCGGCAAGCTGACATTGCTGAGAACTTCGCGATGTTAACAAAGAAGCATTTTGACATACCGTAAGAATAAGCAAGGAGGGCGATCGAAAGAATCGTCTCTTGGCAATAGTCGTTCGCTGCTGACGAAATATCTGGCTTCCAAATTAGATTTCTGCGTACAGTAGCATGAGAAACAGTCGCAGAATTGTTTTCATACCTTAAGTGTGCTCTTATATATAAAGTATTATTTTACAGAATGACTGACATGCTTCCCCTAACAAGGTGAAACTATATTCTTCGTCTGCGCCGCGGACAACTTTGTCAAGTCATGAGTAAACATTTCAGCTTTCGCTTCGTGTACACTGGCACAGGCTAAGTGTTTTCTGGCATCTATTCCAACCGAATAGGAAACACGAGACATTCGATGCGGCGTTTACAATGACACGCCGTTTACCTTGACGTCAAACAAGGGAATAGAGTTCTTACACGGGGTTACACAATACCATTCCAGGGACACTGAATTCGACGAACGGGACCAATGGATACTATACCGCGGTGTACCGCTCCCGGACTGCATTCGAAGCAAGGGTAGGGAAAAACAAAGAGAAAACATCTTGTTTGCGTCGAGAACATGTCATGCAGAGCCAGCCGATGAAAGCTTCTGTAATTCGATGCGGCACGATAATTGTCAGCAGCGCGATGTGCCTCGAAAAACGCGCGCCAGGACAAGGTCGCATGGGGGCACGTGCTGGGGCAACTTATATCTGCTCACGTCACAGCCCTGAAACGCAAGTACAGCGATCGTTCCCGCAAAACGTCTATTCGGTCTGTTGGGGGCCAGCTTCCAGAAATTTGAGTGTCGCGACGAGGCGCACAGTGATTTCCAATAGGGAATTGGCAAAGCGCAAACCCAACGTAGGTAACTCGGGCAGCCGAAGGAAACCAACTTGACCGCAGTCCTGATTTTTTTTTTTTTCCCGAAATGTAATCAAGACTCGAAAGGTCACGTCCCGGTATGATTCTGCTCCCCAAGATATTAAACAGTACGCTCAAATAACGCTCGACGCTGAGTTTCTTGAGCTAGAAATGGCTGCCTCACGACGTGAGCGGAGAGTTGCGCTGATCAAGTTTTGAGTAGGACATGCAGAGTTATACCGTGGAGAACGAGGATCTGGTTTTGTGCCACTTGGTAGATCATCGAGAAGCGAACTGGGCAAAGCGATCACGAATGCAGAGCGACAGACACACATGGGCAGCGCTCCCTACCAACTTATCGCGTCCGTGTTAGTCCTAACGCTACCTTTCACACCGTCCTGTGCATTCGCACAGCCAAATTCTTGAATCGTATTTGACCAGTATGCGACGCCAAGTGACGAACCGGCTGCTGAACCGCACCCAGCCGATGCATCCACATTTACTTTTTCGCATTAGCTTTCGCACGAGGAAGAGTATGATCGTGTTGACTACAGGATGATCTGGAGTTGCAAAGCCACGATGTTAATGTACCACAATGTTAAACATTGTGTGAGCACCTCACGTATCAGTATAGCGCTGTCAGCTGAAGTAAACGAGGTTACTGGCCGAGGGAGAAGTAGGATGCCTCCACTCTCTGAGCCCATCCTACACCCATATAACAGATCGATCGATCGATCAATCAATCAATCAATCAATCAATCAATCAATCAATCAATCAATCAATCAATCAATCAATCAATCAATCAATGACGCCACCCACCGCGATAGCACAGTGGCTATGGCGTTGCGCTGCTGAGCTGTAAATCGCGGGTTCGGTCCCAGCCTCAGCAACCGCATTCCTGTGGGGGCGAAATGACAGAACTCTCCTGTACCGTGCACTGGGTGCACTCTAAAAAAAGCCACGTGGTCAAAATCGATCTGGAGCCTCCCACTCCGCCACGCATGCCTAAGATCGGGGTTTCGGTACGTAAAACTCCATGTCTTTCTTTTTTTTTTTTGCTTCTTTTTTGCTTAATGACGCCCTAGCACAGATAGGCGCTTGGTGACGTTTAGCAAGCATTGCTAATTGTCACTCCTCGATAAAGAAATCGGTGCCTTCGGAGCTTCAGGAAACTTCAGGAGTCCGCGAAGCAACCCTAAGTTTAAACCAGTCAAGAAGAAACGACAAATTTTGGCCAGTCTTAACTAGTAATGCTTCGCGTCATCATGAGCATGAAATAATGAAGACATAGGTGACGTTGACCCTCCTATACCGTGACGCCACTCTTGAGTTCGCGCTGTGAGCTTGCCAAGACGGTGCAGGAAGCTTCCGATCGGCCGACTGCCTTGGTCATCCCATCAGGGCTCGTACCCGTGGAGACAACGCGGTTTTGCAACACAATGGCGACACCGATTGTTTTCAAGTAAGCGGGAATGTGAGCGCCCGTTGTGTTATACGGGGCGGAAGACGATGTGATTATGCGAAAACAGTCTAGATCGAGCAGAATGCTTACAACAGTGAAACATTAGGCAAAGTTACATCTGAACTCCTATTTCAAACAGTATAGCCCTAAAATTAAGCGAAATGTTTATGACACCATCAATAGGAGAAGACGGCGTTAAGTACAAACACATCGATCATGTTGTTTTGAAAATACTTTGTTTCTTCTCGTACAGGCGACTTGTATACTTCGCTATAACATCCAATATTTTCCGCGCTATTCCTTGCGTCATTCTTCCTGCCCTTACACTTCCCCCGGTGCGTAGCGTAGCAAACCAGAAGCTTCGCTTTCGGTTAACTTCGCTGCCTCTCCCAGCTCATTTCCCCCCGTCTCGCTAACACGAAGTACGTTTGTACAAACACCAGAAATCTAGTTTCTCGCCAGTTTCTTTTCGTCCGCAATCTATAGCAAACTCGAGGCAGGACCAAATGCATTGAAGCTGATATACAAAGTAGACGTCCACGATGCTGACACCGGCAGATGAAAGGAACGAGGCAGGAAGCGGGCGAACCTTCCAACCCTTGCAATCGCTCGCTGCCACAGCATTCACGACGTCCGAGGAGGTGCAAATGGTAAGCTTCTGCAACCAATTATAATTGACCGGTAGATTCACCGCAAAACCGCTGTACATGTTTGGGCGCGTCGATAATGAACTCCCTAAGCTCGGGTTTCAGCCCGGCTGTCGTTCCACGAGAATGAGTCTCCTAACGAAAACGGCGTCGCGAAGGCTCACGTGTTTGTTATAGGCAGGTTCGTCAGGTTTGGCTGTTTACACCATCGGGCTTTTTGTTGTAGTATAATTCTATAGGTACAGGTGCGTTAGTTCACAATACGTGGTGTTTTACTATATCTGCAATTCACATTACCGGGTTTTATTGTGGCACGTGCGCAACAAGCATACATACCAGTATCCGTTGAGCTCAACTGCAACCTGGCGACGCGAGCGAGACAGCACATAAAGGCACGCTGCGAGCAGTCGAAAAGCGGCCAGCGGCAGTGTTAGTAACGCTTGCTCACTGGAACATTCACTATAATGCAGTCATCAGCAGGGCAGAAATGAAACGTGTATAAAAACAATAACACGGAATGTAAAAAAAAGATTGACAGACACTTATGTATCCTTACGTGATTTGAAGACGAATGAATGAGGACTTGTCTAAGTTATCACCCTAAATTAGAACTCCACTTAAGGCACCTTGTTCTACTCAGTACCAACCTTCATCCAATTTAATCCAGCTTGCACTAATTTGTACCAACCTTAAACCACCTTATTTAATTCACCTTCATTCACTTCACCGTGGGATTTCGCAGTGCGAGCAGCAGCAGGTGCAGCGCCGGGAACGTGACGTCATCACTTGGTCACGTGGGTTGGTACCATCGTATGATAACGCGGCACGAACGCCGGATTTTTCGCTTCATGGGGCATACAAGGCTTTCGCCTTTAAAAAAAGGAAGTCTATTGTGAGACGTACAAAAGCAGTTTGAGCCAGGGTGGCGGTGCTTAGTGGAGCCCACGGCTTCGATGTCTCGGCGTTCTCGACGCACAGGCCACGAAGCTGCGAGGCGGCTCGCGAAGCTACTTAGGTGGCCCACAGTCGTGAACGCGACGGCCCTACTCAATATGAAGGGCAGATTGCTCGGCATTCGAGCACAAAGTACGAAAACCTCGCACGCACGCTGATACTGCATAATTTCTGGTTCAGCGAGAGATCGCACGGATCAACGATGTCACGTGTCGGTCGACGAATGTCTGGCCAGACACTTCCTAGTCCCCACCGCAGTCTCTTCTTTTATTTCTCTTCAGCATCGCCCACTTCCGGAAGTCTTTCGCTTCCAAAGCTGCTGGCGCGCCCCCTTCCTCAACTTTCTCCGACAAACTTGTTTTGCTTTGGGCTGACGCGAAGACGGACGCGCTTCGACTTCTTTCCAGCCACGCGCAACGCAAACTTTCGCTTCCCTCCACCACCGAACCCCCGCCCACGTCGTCCGGTCTTCCCGAAAACGGCGGAAACGCGGGCTCGCAAGTGAGCAAAAAAACAAGGCGTCATCTCGTCCGCTCGTCTGCCCCGCCGCGGTTGCCCCGCTCACGATGGCAGCGCGTAAACCCGGGTGTCACGCACGCACGCACGCAAACGGGGGGTGGCGCGCGCGTGACCCCTGCTGTTTGCGATGAGTGCGGACGCAGGGAGGAAGGAGGGCGCCGCGGCCCGTTTGCGCTGAACAAATAATCTTCCATTTTCGCACGCCTCTCCGTCGTCGTTCGTTGAGGCTTCTTCCTCGAGACCCTCCTGAAGCGCTCCCTCGGGAATGAAGCTGGTCGTTGAGAAGGCTTCGGAAGCAAGCGAGCCAGGGGGCGAAGCAGGGGCCAGCGGTGAAGTTGAACGATCTGGCGGCGACGACGGATCCGCGCACTCGGCGTGACGGGCGACAGGTGCCTCCCGTTATAAGCGCGGCTAGGCTCTTGGGTCTCGCCAAAAGAGGATGGTGTACGTAGAGCGGCTTCCTGTGCCTGCGCGCCGGCTGCCTCGCGAACATCGGGGCGCAAAGAGCGCTCCGCCCCATCTCCTGAACCGCCATTCGGCGAGCCTTGCGGTCGGCCAGACTGCGCGCGTTTATTTCTGGGACCTGGTGTTGGCCGAGCCATAGTGCATAGTCTTACATCAGCAGAGGGAGTCTGTCCCGGTCATATCACGATCTGCCCCCGCTCTTGCGGACTGGAAGCAGTGTCACCGTGTTCGTGCGAGCGCGTGTGTGTGTAACTCGCGTGCGTGACAGCTGCGGAAGACATCTTCACACTCGAAAGTAGAGCTATGCAGTCTTATGCGATGCACCTAATTTTCTTGTCGTGATCCTGTCTTGCGGCAGACGAAGCTGTTATCCAAAAGGATGGTCCATTAACTCTACATCGTTTGTAATTTGTAAGCTCCTCGCAATACCCGTTTATTTTCAACGCTTATATTTGTTCCAGCAAGAATACACTAGCGCGAGAAAAAGAAAAACAAAAAGCGGGAAACGAGCGCTGCAATAGTCAGGTCAACGAAAAGAAATGCCACGCGATGGCTTGCTTCTATTCCAGGCGTAAATTTTATGTAGCAATCGTCGAACGAGTCAAAGGCGACGAATAACGGAAGCGGTGCGAGCAATCAAGCGGCTATCGATTGCCCGCAACGTGGCAGCACAAGATCCTGGGTTCGGTTTCCACCAAAGTCGCAGGCAGCCACATTGTGATGCGGGAGCAGAAGACGCTTGTGTATCTGTTCAACGTTATTCCGGAACTCCCTTGCCGGCGTCTCTCGTAGTCTGCCCTGAAGCTTTGTGCCGTAATAACACTATCACTGAATCAATTCGTCAATCAATCCGTTGTCCGCCGCTGCACACGATGTCTGCAGGGACAATCAGCCAGGTGATTGGGAGTGCGGAGAGGGAGATGAAGCTCCTCTACCTAAGCCTCTGTGAACAATAATCCATATGTCCAACGACCTCACGGATAGTGCGGGCTGGCAAGGTCTTCTCACTCTATTTCTGTTCGCCTAATGTGATTCCCAGAACAAGCGTGCAAAAGCGACTACGCCGATCAGAGAACGAGTACGCTGAAAGGCACCGAGGGGTCAAATACTGGCCGCCCTTTTTTCGATCTCTTCATGACAACTGCATGAGAATCAGCACGACACGACCGATAGCGTACAGAACAGCGGATGTCAGGGAACCGGATTCGGCAACCAAAGCCTGCACGCTTGACAAACCTGTCGGACGGAACGAACGACATGCACAACTAATTATATAAGCGTTATCACAAAACGCACACACATACAGACAAAAAGAAAAAGAAAGCTTACCCATATATGGGGTGTGTTTAGTGTCCGATATGTACCAGAGACATTTCGGATCGTTACACCCGCCGACTTGCTCCAGCGGTTTTCCTATTCGTATGCGCAAAGCCGATCTAATGACGGTGTAACGAGGCAGAAAACATAGCCTCACGGACAATTAGTGCCGACATGTGCGCTTATCAGCTCGCCCACCTTTCTGGAACGCGTGGACGCAAATTCACGTGCGCTATTAAAGGAAAGGACATGTAGGCACTCGGGGACAAAAATAGCATGTCGCGCGATTTGTATACAACCAGTGACGGAAACCAGATCCAAGAAAATGGTGGGACCTGAGTGCTTATACCATTCATTTACGGCACAATCTTTCCCAATCTCTCCCGAATTTAGAAAGCGCGCAGGTAACGTAAATACGAAGCAAGCTGCTTCAACTCTAAGAAGTTCGGAATCGTGAGAGTTGACTATTGCTACGAGTACCAGCTCTGGTCGGTTTTTAAATCTGAAATGATAAATCTGATAAGCCTATCGCTTATCAGGGACGACGGCGTTAGAGCCGCGGCCGCTCACTTCGCCACGGTCCGTGCGCACGATTCTTTCGCACGATGCACGCAGTTGAGAGCGCTGCAATAGGATAGCGCGCGAGCGCCGTCACGTGGTTTGATTTTATATTTCGCGGTCTTTCTTTAAACGCCGAAAGAAATCGCCACGCAGAATGTACAATGCCACAAAAAAATTGGATCGGTCGTTTCTGAATCCCCTCTACAACGCAACGAAATGTACTTGGATATAAAAAGTATATTAAACATGTTGCGTAATTCATCTTAGTTAAGCAATTAAGCGGAATATAAAAAAATACATATTTTAAGGAGCGCCACATGACGGCAAACCATATATATGTCGTTGGTTTCATTCAGCTGCGGCTAACTCCCCTTTTTTGAAATCTTTGGTTCAAATTACGTGAGACACTTTGCATGTACATACGTTCCCCGTGCGGCGCGCATGCTTTTTCGCAAGACGATCTTGCCAAGTTATTTGTCGGTATTCAAGCTGAGTACACGTTTATCGCTAATGAGATATTTCTCCCTGATTTACAGTCATTTGACGCTTGAAACTCAAATGACACTCGAAGCAAGCAGAGCGTTCATCTAACTACTCGAAGTCAATACATCATTCTCGACACGCTAAGCATGACCTCTCTCAGAATGTTGATTTAGGCGCAGAAAACAAGGCAAGACCCATAGTAGCATTTTTACACGCAGGAGCGAACTTTCAATGGTGCATGACTGAGCCAATTATTAATTACTAATTAATGAACTAATATCCTAATTAATGCATATGTTTTTTTAGGAATGCACTCTTTATGATCACAAATAAAAATGATCAAATTGAAAATCCGCTCAGTGTGGAACGGTGTTTCGGTTTTCTGGGGTTACCGGAGACTATGTTCTAGAGAAATGTAATAATACTGCCGACACCCAAGTCTGACAAGTGGCATTTACGCTAAGAGAAAGACCGCGATCGATAGACTGTCTTCTGCCAGTTCCCTTTGCGGAAAGCCGTGTACGCGTCAAACGCCTAAGACGGATTCCGAACGACTGAGCAGCTAGCTGCCATCGGCATTCGTTGTCACTTATTTACAGATAATTTGCGGCGAAGAGATGCCACAGACATCTGGGGTCAGCAGGCACAGGCTGCAGAGTACAATCGCATCATGGCAACCATCATAAGAATAAGTATATTCACATTTTTTGTGAACATTCAAAGTACAAGTTACGCGAAACTAGTAAACTTTGCGTCGATTGACTCGATAATATTGACAAAACGTAAACATCGGTGCAATTGAACTGCTTTAAAGGACCATGCATCTATATAAACGCTACTGCATAATAAAGTTAAACATTGCGCCTCTACAACGGTCGCCATGATAAGAGTTAGCGTATACGACTGGCTGGGGCCCACACTCCCTGCACCACAAGATTATTGAAGGTACACGCATTCACATCTTTAAACACATGCTATTTGTGCTAAGAGATGTAACTATCACAAGGTTAATCGACGATGTGGAGGCATAATCGACACTTAAGAAGTTCACAAGAAGACCGATACGACTGGAACTTATATATTTATATACAGCCACACGAAACGATCAAATACGAATACAAGCGCTTTTAAAAAAAAACTTATCCTGGTAAGAGTACATGCCTCCATCAAATCCCTTATAGTTTAGCGTGGTCCACTGCAGGACCAAGGCCAGTCCCAGCGACCTCCGGCTACCCCTGTCTTGCCCTAGCTGATTCCAACTTGCACCTGCAAATTTCCTAATTTCATCACCCAACCGAGTTTTCTGCCGTCCTAGACTGCGCTTCCCTGCCCTTGGCACCTACTCTAACAGCCAACCGCGTTATCTGCCCTACGCATTGTATGGCCTATCCAGCTCCATTCCTTTCTCTTAATGCCGACTAGAATACCGGCTATCCTCGCGTGCTCTTTGATTCACACTCTGGTGGTGCCCTCTGCTCTCCGGTGGTTCATTTACAGAGGGCCCGCCAGACGGTCGCGCTGTCAGCCACGGGCATCTGCCCTTAAGTCAATACGCTGATCTCTACTATAGGGGGCTGGATAGCGCATCGATCGATCTCGACTGAAGCCACCGGAAGTAAGCAGCCTTGCCCAGTAAGTCACTGTTCCGCGATATTGCAGCGTCACTTCGAGTGCACGGGAACTCGGCATTTCTTCTTTTCGTCCCCTAAAATACCCGCTTGTTTTGCCATTAAGCTACCTAAGCAGGCCGGAGAAATATTTTGGGAAGACATCCTGAATTGGCCATCACCGTGCCGACAGCGTCATTCCTAAGTGGAGTGCACTGGAAACATTAATGATCGAGAAAACGAGTTGTGTACGAAAAAAATAAAAATCACGTGCGGGTTCAGACTTTCGTAAAAGCTCTTATCGGACATGGAAAGGTAACAACACCCCCTAAAGCGCGGAAAACCACGAAGAAAATTAGTCAGGCACGCAATATTATCCGACAGCGCGCACTAGCAAGCGCAACGTACGCCCTACTTTTAAGCCGCGCCACATGTACACGATGTCGAACGTCCGGTGGCTTCACCTGCGAGCGGCTCGGCGAGCAGCGAAGCGGCATCTAGCAAAACAATGTGCAGATCAGTGAGTCGATGCGTCAATAGTTTCACGTAGTAGTTCTGCGGAAACCCGCAAGGTGGAGAGAAGTAATTGATAAAGAGAAAATCAGTTTATCGATGCAAATTATTTTCCCTTTATCGATGCGTCAATGTTAGCTACGTTGCCGAGGAACTTAGCAACAGCGTGACGCGAAAATGACGCTGAGAGAAAGTGACCTCGGCTAAATGAAATCTTTTTTTTTCATGACTTCCACTTCCGCCTTCGTATACCCAATACGAGCGCAAGGAAAGCGATACTTTCTAGTTTTCAACCACACACAAAGAAACAAAAAAGAAGAAGAAGCGAAATTGCATACGACCGCTGAAGAAGAGGCAGCCGCCATTTCAGTGGCAACGGCCCCTGCCGCAAATGTAGCAACAGCTTAGCCTCGCATCGCTTTTACAATGAGCCATACACAAATTAGACAACAAGACCCGCACACATTGCCAAGCGTCCCATTAGAAAACGATACCGCTTCTAATCTGCCTCTTTTAATGTGCTGATAGTGCAACAAAAAGGCCCAGAGGTCGTCAGAAACTGCTCCCACGCATGCCCTCAGTTTTCGTGCTCGCCAAAGGCCACGTACAAGATTGTCATACCGCCGCAAGGCAGCAAAACAAAAAAGAGATGAAGAACATACAGCAGTATGGCAACAGAACCGGCCGCGCTTCTAAAACATCACACGCTCGATTAGATGAAGGCTCGAAAATTGAAATCGATATATTTAGTTTCCGTGTATGTGTGCGTGTATATATGTTTGCGCGCGTGCGTCCATGCGTGCGTGTGTTAGGTTACTCTGTTGTACACTCTAAGAACAAATATGTTGATGGCAACTCCTTCGTGCGGGAGTGAGATACACCTTATCCCAATATACTTAAAGTTCGTTTGATCGTGCCCAGTCAAAGTGAACGTACGCCCTCCATCGGAGGTACGAGAAGTCTAAAAAAGTTGAGTTCATAAAAGAGAGACAATATTCGTACTTGCTCAGCAAGATTCGGCGTTGTAGAGTGCATAGCAGTGTGTCACGTTGCAAAAAGCTCATTAAACCACGGACTACACTGCGTCACGGCTACACCCGTGGCCTTACGTCGCTGCAATTATGTAGATACGAGGTATGAGCACCGAAACCCGCAGCTATCCGCGTCAAGCGCGAGCCCTGCTTTTCTTACGCCCCTCATTCCAACAGAGTAACTTTGCCAAACGAGGAGCATGATTATAGTAACAGGGAGGAAAAAAAAGAAAAACCGCGCTGACTCTTTCGCTCGACAATGGACGTGTACTTCAACCGTGGGGGGAAAGGGAGGGTCAGAGTGCCGAGTGTAAGGAAACAACCGAACATTGATTCCAAACAGAGAGAGAGAGAGAGATCGCGCCGCTGACGCCTGTCCAATAGCTCGTCGCACTGTCTGATGAAGAAAACTTCATTACACTAACCGCGCAGACAAACTGTCACGCGCGCGAAGTCATTAGTGTAACGCTGCGGGACGATTCGCGGCTATAATAGACCCGCGATGTGACACCTTAAATTTGTAAATAACGGGCTATTTCACACCGCTCAACGACTCCGGCTGCCGGCTATGTAGCCGCACCATCCTCTTCAAACCGAAGGCAAATCCACAAAACAGCGCTCCGGCACGAGAAGGCTAGCAAACAGCACTAAATCTATAAGGGGGCGAGCGCTGCTGCGCTGCCGCTATCAGATTAACGAATCCGGAAACAAGACAAGCGGACAGAGAGGTGGATACCGCATTCACAAAGTGCGCGCGCTGCGGCATGCAACGCTCAACGTCGCGTTGGCAACAAGGACAAAAAAAAAAAAAACTTCCCGACGACAAGGCATGTTTTGCATATGTCCAATTAAACATTGCAATTTTGGAGCGTGAAGAACGACACGCGCTACGCCCCATCCACATTTCGGCGGCCGGGATTCGATCCCGCGACCTCGTGCTTAGTAGCCCAACACCATAGCCACTAAGCAACCACGGCGGGTTTGGGAGTGTTTTCGACATCGTTCACGGGTCCTTAGGGAACGGGAAGGTTTCAGGTCGGTGGATACAGAAGCAGTTGGATGACATGATTAAAGACGAGCGAATGATGATTGATTCACTGAATCATCTGCAACGGTGCGCCGAGGAGGGTGAAAGTTTCCTGGACCGCATTGTTACTGGAGATGAAACGCAGATTTCATGCCGGAATCGCAACAGCCGAGCATGGTGTGTGAACACCCGGGTTCGGCTGCCATCCGTTGGGAAAGTGATGTTAACGGTCTTCTGGGATCGCCGAGAACTACACCTGCTGGATTTCATGCCACAAGGTGCAACCATAAATGCCGTAATACGATCTGGATCGGGTGAGGCGGGTTCACTGGTACATGGATGTGACTCTTATCCGAGTCTCGAGCGGTTCTGATTAATACGGACGCCAGGACGGCCTTAAATAACTCCTGACCTTCGGATTTTTTCCCCGTCATCCTTCCTTTTGTCAGCTCGGGGAATGAAAAGGGTGACGCTGTTCCGGAGAAAACGGCAATTATGTCGACTTGGGGACGCCCGCTTGCACGCTTCTCCCACTTGACAGGTCGATCATACGGGCGCCAAGACGTCCTTAATTACCCCTTGCGGTCTTGTAGTCGTCGACGACCTCCTGCCCTTCGGTTTGTCCTCTCTTCGTTTATCCCTTTGTGTCAGCTCGGGGAATAAAAGGGGTGAGGCTGTTTCGGAGAAGAGGGCAATTATGTCGACATGGGGGCGCCCGCTTGATCGCCTCTCACACGTGACAGGTCGGCATCCAGGCTTACCGTAACAGCCTTTTCTGGGACGAGGCAAATCATCTTGCCATGGGAACGTACGCCTGAATGTCTCTCACACTTGACAGGTCGATCATAACAGCCGACAGTTATTGTTCCACACTGACACGTCTGCTGGCTGCCATCAGGCGAAAACGCCGAGGGATTCTCGATGTGGACACGCGGTTATCCTCCACGACACGTCGAGGTCACATGCAGCAGTCACAACCGCACAAGCTACGGTCATTTCACTGGGAGAGTCTGGACCATCCACCATACAGTCCGCGGACCTCGCCCCTTGTGGTTTCTACGTTTTCAGTCCGCTGAAAAAGTTCCTGACAGGACAGTGATTCAGGTGCAACCATGAAGCCAAGACAGCAGTCCGACGGTGATTCCGCAGTCACAGCGGCACCTGAAATTTAGTGCTGCGATCGGACAAATGTCTGAACCGGTGCGGCGACTATGTGGAAAAATAGTGCAAGGTACGTGGAATAGTATGTATATTTGTAATTACCTGCATGCACATTCTTTTGGCTAATAAAAAATAGGGATAAAGGCTTTCTGGTTCGCCCACGTACGATACAGCGATCGTGCATTACAGCCCCCCACGGCTTACAATCCATGAGGTTTCCGGTCTATTTCGCTGCCGCTGGTGCTCTAGTTTAACTTTCTCAAATATCTATTGACCGTACACCAGGGAAGACAAGGAAATGGAAACAGAGAAGTCAAGAGGTAGATATTATTCTTCAGGCAGAGAACGCGGAAACACTCTGCAATCATCACCAACCGCCTTTTTTTTTAATTTTCGGTGCGCTATCACACTTCCTCCGAAGTGTTCTCCATAAAGTTCGCAGGAACACTCGGTCTGGCGAAGGCGATGCATTCATATGACCGTAATGAAAAGCACCTATGAAAAAAACTGTGCGGCAGAAGACATCGGCTTCAACAATTCCCGTACTTACCAATATGCTAATTTACAATGCAAATTTCATCTTTTTTTTCATCAAAAGATGAAAGAAGTAAGAAAGCGCCAAAATACTCGTAACGTGATTTGCATACCTACTGACCGAGAAGCGCACTCGCATTAATGGGAATATCCGCTTATATGGCAAGTTTTGTAGTTTCAGAAGCAGCATGGAGTAAAAACTGCGAATGACTGCCGCTACAAAACTGAGAACAGGAAAGTACATACGCGGCTCTTAACACTGAATTCAAATGTTCGCCTGCATGGAGATCGAGGAGGATCACCCGCGGCGCAGTACAGGAAGGATGTAATGGAAGCAAGTAATAGATAAGGCGTGCCTACAGTCCGCATATGGAGCAATCGCGCTAAACTCCACGGCTCTTCAACCGTCAACTCGCTCGTGCGCACATAAGAAGGCGCTGTCGGTTCCTTTTTAGGAATGGCAAAGTGAAAAGCGCGCGCGCGCTTTCCACTTTGTGTGTGTGTGTGCGTGCGTGCGTGCGTGTGTGTGTGTGTGTGTGTGTGCGCGTGTGCGTGTGCGTGTGCGTGTGTGTGTGTGTGTGTGTGTGTGTGTGTGTGTGTGTGTGTGTGTGTGTGTGTGTGTGTGGCTTGCCTAAAGACATTTAACCGCCCACGAAAATCTTACACCAGTTGATGTGACTGTTGGACCCGTCAAGGAACTACCAAAACACGAAAACCAGTTTGCTGTTACAGTTACTTAAAGCAAAAACATAGACGCTGCCCTTAAATATGGAAATGCGCAAGTCAACACACGCGGCCGTGAAGAGAGAGCATTCTCTTTTTTACTGAAACGAAAAACACCACAGAGGTGCTTTGTGATCGACCTATGATGGTGACGACTACTCCTTTTCACATAAAAGTAACAATAATAAAAACGAAATGTATACAGCAGAGTTTTCCAGAAACCATAAAGTTCGCACACAATCCTGCGCACACACGAACACGATATGAAATGACTGTACAGTAATTTCATATGAACACTTCTTTTTTCTTTCTTTTTTTTTCTACGTCGATTTCGCACCACCGGGGCGCTGTGTTGCATTCAGTGCTCGCACAGTCCGGGCATGCATCAATACATATCGGTTTTACGCCGTCCTGTTCGGACGGGCATAGTACCTACAGGGTCCCTCCCCAAAAGAACGAATAAGCATTACACCGGATTGTCCGCCAACGCGCATGCCCGCTCGACGCCTGCCGATCGCCTGTATATATACAGACGATCGGCAGGCTTTGATACACGTTTCAATGAGCGTCCTCCGTGTGTAGAAAAGTTGCTTGGGTCATGGAGCAAAGCGTCATTACTGCGATCTGGTCTAACTGTCTTAATAAACTTCCTTAATGAAATCAACATCGTATCCATGTACTAACGCTTATCGTATCATTCTTTTTTTTTTTTGTCTGCGTGTGTTTTCTTTTTCATTATTATGCGAGTAATTTCTGTTCAATTGCAGAAACTACAGAACGTGCCGTCTCGCGTCCCCCCCCCCTCCCCCGATACGTTTACTGATTAGGCACGTTTCCGAAATGTGCTTTTATTGCCGGAACGTTCATCGTATCACCTCACGTCACCTGTCAACGTTTCCAATTTCATCTAAGTCATTCACACTCATGTGAGGTCGCCACAAGCACTGCTTGCTCTCGCCTGCCACTTCCGGCAGTCATGGGGTGCACGACCCTCCGCCAATTACATCTACGCTATTTCAGCATACGAACCAAGTTATGAAAACCTACCCTGCGTTTATACTTGTTTCCACCCGATAAAGCGTAAGCACTATCCTCTTTCAAGAAATTTCGACTCATTAATTCCACCCGAACAGAGTAAATAGCCATCACTGGCACGGACAATGCAAATATCGATGACAGCTTCCGCAGCACCTCCGCATCAATAATTCGGCGTCCGTAATCTTCCGCTACAGGTATAGCGCATCACGAAACCCGCTTTCGTTTTTCTTTTTTTGCTTCCATTCAGAGACCGCGAGAGCAAGGCCCGCTGGAAACAACACCATACGTCATCTATACCACGACATCAACGCAACCGCAGCTTGAGCACAGGCTCTCCAGAGGCCTACTTTCCTCGTGTGCCCCGAAAACGTGCTGAGGAGGTGGGGGAAGTCCGGCTTCACGAATCCCTCCTGTTCGCCACGTGAAGTGCAATCCACGCGGTCCCGTGAGTATACAAATTCCGTCCTCTCAGTCTCTTTTGTTTTTTATTCCGCGAATATACTAAACCTGGCAACTGTAGTATTTAGAAAGAGAAATAATGTTTGAAATAAGAGCGCATCGTAAGTTGAATTCTGGCCAGCAAATCGCTCTTTAATCGTTATGTTCTGCGCATCGCGTTGATAATACTGCTGTTATAAAGACTTATCCAGCTTCTGTTAATACACTCACGGGACTATAACGAGCTCGCTTTCCTGTAAACGCAGTTCTTCATTAACCCAGCGTCGAAACAGCACTATACTGTCTCTGCGCTCTGATATCTACATCGACAGTGGCGTGGCAACGGGGGGGGGGGGGGGGAGCGTGGGCCCCGGGTGCAAGGGGCCAGTGGGGTGGGGGGGGGATGTGTCATATACGTCTGAAAACACCCGGAAATTGTTGATATCCTCGCCTTCCTCGACTACACCCGGGGGAAGGGGGGGGGGACAGAAGACCTATGGGCCCCGGGTGCCAGACGACCTACGCCACTGTACATCGACCTAGCGCATTTCACGTCTATGGGCTATGTGCGCGCTTGTACTTCACTTTTGCGCATTCTGAGGCGTCCGTCGCACTTTTACGATGTCAGCCTACGGCGACCAATATATCGAGAACGGCGCCATGCTTTTAATCACGTTTTTCTTCGTAAATAAAAAAATTTGTAGCCACATAATGAAAGTTGAGAGAGATTATCAGGAGCGTAATCTAAAGCTACAATATAGGCCTCAACATATGCATTTAACGTTTTCCTAAACATTCTGCTTTGAGCCCTCAGTGCGCAAGTTTTCAAAGAAAGGGAGCCTATAGAAAGGAGCGGGCAGTGCACGCACTGTCCCTTACAGCTCGTTCCTCTGAAAACTTTTGCGCTGCAAACTCAAAGCGCCAGAGTACTGTATCAGGGCCAGTTGGTGCGTCGCTGAATCAGGAAAGGGCGACGGTTCCAAGCGCCCTGTGCGTGCGTGTGTCTTTCTATTCCTCCTCCCATGTTCTGAGCTGTTCGTTACTGGTTCAAGGCGGAGTGCAACATCGGTCTGCTCAATCCCTGAACAACGCAGAGACCGGGCATCCCGTGCCGATGGTTCCAAGGAACGGCGCGTTCGCGGTGCTGGCACTCGCACTGTGCGCCTGCAGCTCCAGCCTACGCGCGACGACGGCCGCCGCAAGCCTGGGCGGCGTGCCGGCGGCTGCCATGGCCGTGAGACTGGGCCCCGCCGCCGAAGTGCGGCGGCCAGCGGACACCGACGGCGGCGGGGCGTCCAGCTCTGCCAGCAAGCGCTACGAGTCGCACACGCCCGTGCTCTTGTCGGCGCTGCATGCGCCCGACAGCGCACATCAGCGCATGATGCTCGTCGATTTGTCCGCGCTGCACCACCACCAGGAGCCTGCGGTGGGCTTCCAGCCCGACTACTACTACGGATCCTCCTCTTCGTCGAACTCCATGGCGTCAGCCGACTACAGCGACACCTGGGAGGACAACAGCCTCGGCGCCGACGACAGGATCTACAGGTCCGAGCGAGCGCGATGCGTGCGACGAGATTTGCTCCACTGTAATTTGTCCACGTTCACATACTACTAATTCTTCAAACCTTGTTCTTTATGTGCGATGTCATTGTGGGGCTGCGAAACGTGTAGGTGACCTTGCGCAGATCGTATTGCGCGTAAGATAAGGCACTCACAAATCGCTCTCTACGTCGCAACGAAGGGACCCTTCCAGGGATAGATCCATGGGCGCTGCTATATAAACGCGAGAGCGCTAAGGGTACCGTGTCGGCGTACCCCACTCGAGCGGCGCAAACCGAGCGGCGCACCCCACTCGGTTTCTTGCAACACCATCCAGATAATGCTCGCATCCGCGGCAGCGGTGGCGCCCACCATAGGGGAAGGGGGAGGAGAAAAAGGAGAACCAGAAAGCTCGCCTTCGTGTGTAGCGTTGGTTGCCAGCGTTTCCTGGAAAACATTACGAATACATGAGCAACAGTTGCCGGGAAGCGTGAGAAGCAGTCAGGGATCATTGAATGTTATCGCCTTCCACTCTTAACGGCAAAACTTAAGCATCCTCCAGTTTTTGAATGCTTGATAGAAGCGAACGCGCGTTTGAAGGAAAAGGACGGGTTTACACTTCGCTTTACTGAAAGCTTTCAATATCTTCTCCATGCAGTGATCACAATGATTCAATCTAGTGAACTTTTTCTGGGGGTGGGGTCACGCATTTGACCGGGGAGGCGGCTGGGCATGCGGATGCTGGCGCACGCAGTCTTATGCCAGGTATCGTGGTACACAGAAATTCGGAGGGAGGAGGGGCACGTGCCAGGTGTGCCATCCCCGTGGCTATGCTCCTGATTCCATTAGCGTTTTATTAAAATCACAGGCCACCAATGTAAGCCTTTACGGCTAACAACAGCTACAGCCAACAGAGCACACATCCATGTCCATGTGTCAACCATACAACCATAATATACAACCAAGTATACAACCATGTTTGGATGTCTGCAAAGACATCCAAACATTCTCTCCTGCTGAAGCCCTAGCATGATGTCGAAAGAGCAAAACCCGCCAATACGACAAACAGGTGCTAGAAATTTGCCGCGCCTTATTATTATTTTCGCAGACGACACCAGCCCCACGAGGAGATGCATAACGACATCGGCGACAGCGACCAGCTGCTGATGCCGTTCTTGCCGGAGAACACAGTGGGCCTACACTACACCGGCTTCCCGTTCATCGAGGACGCGCTCCACCTGCAGCGACAGAGCAGCCGCGAGGACGCCTTCAGCGATTACCTGCGCGCGCTCATTGCCAGCCGAGACCGGAAGCGCAGCGTCTTCCTCTCGCAGAGCTGGCAGCCCGGAGGCCACCCGGGTCCTTCCGTGCCACGAAGGCTGCACCAAACGCCGCCGCCGCCGCCGCAGCAGCAGCAGCAGCAGCAGCCCCGGCGAGTGTCTCAAGTGCACGCATCCACATCACCTGAACTGATGGGCCTCACAGACAGCAAGAGCAGCGAACGGGAACTGCCCGTTCATCACCGCCACCACCCGGCCGTGCCGTTCATCTTCTCGTCCAAAGGCTGGCACCCCGGAGGTCGCAAGCGTAATTTCTTCTTCTCGCGAGGATGGGGTCCCAGTGGAAGACCGCTCACGCTGCGCGCCGACTACTTTAAGAAAAAGCCGCCCGCTGCGCACACTGGCGGCGGAGAGGATGTGAGCGGCAACGAGGCGGCGTCGTTGGGGCTCTCTGAGGACCGAGGCGTCATGGGCGGTGGTCACGGCAACTCGGGCTCATCGCCCACTGTGAAGGCGACCGCCACGCGGCATGGGCATCGATCATGCCGCACTAATTGCTGGCGCATACCACACCTGTTCGGGCCCTACTGGTAGAAAGGAATGACCGTTTTGCCGCGCGGGCACCCGTCTCCTGGCAGCCTGTTCGCGGGGACGATGCTGACAATAAAGATGCCATGGCGAATGGCTCGCGGAAAGCGGCGTCGAGACAAAACGGCGGCTGATGTTCAGGTTTACAATCGGTACTTTACGCGAAATGGCTGTGAAACTTTGAAGCGCTGAACTGTATGCCAAATGCGACAGGTGATTTCAAAATGTTGCCATCAACAATAATATAAGCGGAGCACCGGTAAGAAACTACTGTTGGGGTACCATGGAACATCAGCAACATAAATCACTGACATGCGCTAAATGGCAACACACTAATGAGAATCGAGGAATGAGTCTTCAGCATCCTTAAAAAATGGGCCTCCCTGGCCACCTTGTGAAATTCAAGTATAGGTGCATCACTATGAACCTAGGAGTACAGCCACGTTTGAAATAATCAAGAAATGCATCTGTCCAGTTTATATTATTATGTTGAAACTACAGCCAAGTATTGATTTAGGCTAGACAAAAAGAAAAATACTTTATAAGAAACTAGTCAAAGAAATGAAGAAGATATGCACAGTTAGCTTACAGTAAATATCTTTTTTCTTTCATAGTAGTGTGCAAATAGCCCTTTCGGATCTGGAAACAAGTTTATCATACCTTTAAGGATTAAAATCCATACTTCACCCTAATTTAGGCCATTCGAGCAACCCTAATTCAGGCCATTAGGCCTCTGAAAGTTCAGCTATATTGTAACAAAAATGGACTTTCCTAAATTCAAGGCAATACATGATGAACAGTCCATTAAGACAACCACTCAAAAATAATGGTGGCTCTCTTCATTTTGAGCATAATTAACACCTGGTATACGAGATGCCATGAGCCATACCCATGTGACAGTTCATCCAGAGGAGTCTCCATTCAAAGAATGTGCGCTCTAGTACAATGATACTGTACCACAGAGTTTGGGGCACATTAGAAATGAATGGCCAAAGTTCATGAGCAATCAAATGCCTCACAACAAAGACCAAGGACATGCAGTTAAACAAGGAGGAACCTCAGGATGTTTAAAGCAGTGCTTACAAATGACTCCTACCTTTTAGTGTCTCATAATGTGATGTTATCTAATGCACAGAGCTCAAAAACGTGCCCACCACTAGAGCAATGAGACCGGTTCTCAAAAATAACAGCAAGAATGCTGCTGCAAGCACGTACGTTTACAAGCCCTTAGGTATTCATGCTTTTCTCAATATTTCTTGCTCTGTCTTTCTACCTCTTGAATCCACACTTCCATTATCCCTAATGTGTTGATAAGCACAGACTTTGTGCTTCATGTCGTCAATGTTACATGAACCTGTAATAAAGTATGATTCACCATTTTAAAGCAACAAAAGGTGCCTTTGTTTTCGGTGATCACACGAGCTTCTGCCAATGCGATCACTTTGTGTGCAATGGCAAGGTGAGTCATGAAACATATTCAGATAGGATCAAATGATCACAGGGAAATGTTAACAAGCATATCTGTGATGATGAAATAAAGAAACATAAGCTCTTTACAGGACAAGCATGTGCCCACTAATAAATATAACTTGGTGGAAGCAACAGTAGCAACAATACCAATGGTCATCATGTTGAATGACATGCCCCACAATCAGTTTCAATTTATATAAGGTGTCATCTTCTATTCTGAAACAACTAGCAACCATCATGATCGGTGAAGAACTTACACAGGTGTATTGTGTTCAATCAGGTATGACGGAGGACTTGCTTGTTTTTCTTTAAGGTAGCAACAAAAACCTCGATAAAAGAGGACTCAAATACTACAAGCCTGCCCTGCACTACAGTATAAATGCCTACTTTAAGAGAGGCACAAAGTAGGTATGATGTTGAACATCAAGCAAAATCGATGCCAAGGACGCCAGCCAACGAGCAAATTCGACAAAACACATGGATACGATACTGTTACAATGTCTACACTGGTGAATCAAGATACCATGAATTGGCCACTTCACCTGAAGGGCAAAGCACTGAAAGAGATAGCAAGGTATAGCGCTGCACTTGAACTCCTTGGAAGGTGTTCCAACTATACATGGGTGCACCAAAATTTCTGGCACCCTTGAAAGCTTTAACAGGCCATGTGGGAGACCTAATTGCATCGCAAAGGTGCCACTGTGCTTCCCGTGCCACCAATGAAATTAGATAATTTTCAGATTGTGAGCACTAATACTGCATTGCGTTTTTTAATAGTCCGAGAAGATTTAAGATAAAAGGCATGCACTCTGAAGGAATTGTTTCATTGCTTTTGTTTGTGTGGTGTAATTCTAAACAATTATGACGAATAATTCAGTCAAGAACATAAGACCTGGGCCGCTATCTTGTACGCGTTTGAAATGCTGATATCCGATTTTGTCTCACGCAATTGTCCAGGCCGCGCCAATATTGCGGCCTAGGCCAATTTAGGCCAATCGCGTCAGGCGAATCCGAACGTCGGCTTTTCAAGCACGTACAAAATGATGGCCCTGGTCTGCCCAACCTTGGCGGTCTAATAGTATAGCATCTACCTTGGATGCACGGCCTAAATACATAGCGTACATACACATAAATCTATACAGAAAGTCAGTGTTGGCAACAATTCGCCTGGAGTGTCCTATAGTTGCTATCGCAGTAACATAAACAGACAATTGAACGCTTGGTCCCCATAAGTAAGTCGCCACGAAGCAAAAGGGTGTTTCAGTTCTTCAACTAACGAAATATCTTACGGCCCCAATGCCGTACCAAACAATTACTTTCAGAACTGTTAAAAAATTTTCAGGTAATGTGACCCCTAATCTTAGCATTAAATGCCACTGAATTAAGAAACTCAATGCAAGTTCAGAATGAATTAAGAGCTAAGTACTACTGCTATTTGATATAACTGAAGGGAATCCACTCTAAAGTGGCCACTGTGAATGATTATAGCACTTAAATTGCTCATAGCACTCTGTGATAAGTCCTATGGCTTCCCTATGAGCATAATGGCTGAAATTTGGTACCTAATGTGAGGTCAGCAACTAGGTACAGATAAGTTTGAGGGGAATTAGGTGCAGAGCACAATGGTTGTTCTATAGAATTATTAGATACTATAATATATTTGTGCAGTCCTCAACATTCCACTGAACACACCTTAAAATAGCCTGTACTGCCATATTTTAGAAGTATTGCAAACTGTGCAAGGACTAACCTTAACTATCACTGAGACAGTGGCTTTATTTTTCTCAATTGGCAGCAGTATGGTGCATTTTGTACAACCTAAAGTACAATATGTATCAACATAAAGCTATGGCTGAGACTCAAATTGACTACCGATGCTCACTGATACTTTTTTGACGGGAAGAAAACCATGGAGGTTCTCATCATTTAAGGTTATAGATGTGGTTTATACAGTAAATATAAATATATATATTCAATAGATTGTACAGAGTGGTAGGTTGCAGCTATTACACAAGTCTGGATGGTATAATGTGAAGGATAGTCTTCCAATGTCTCAAAGAAAAATAAAATGTGTTTCACCTAAACTGTGAAACAGCAATGGCAAAAGAGAGTGCATCTGTGATTTTTCCTCGGTCTTCTCACTGGTATAACTTCATGTCTCAAGAAGAACTATTGAGATAGTGAACCAAGCCTTTTTACTCCATAATTTTTTTTTTTAATGCTACAGTTTTGTAACCTTTATTGCCTACAAATAATCTTTCCTTCTGGCCTGAAGAAGGTACCATCAGTCGCTCCTTTTCTTTGGAAATACTTGGGCTTGGCTCTAACGATTATTGCGTCTGATGTTGAACTGCATGGTAAACCTGCCTCAAGTTACCTCAGTGGTGTGGTATACTGGCCAAGACATCACTCCAGTTGTATTGTGAAGTGTGTGTCAGCCTGTCAATCAATTTTAAAGAATTTACATTCATGGACACACACAAAAGTTAATAAACCTTCCAGAAGTGGTTACAGCTCTGTCATGCATCCCCTCCCTGACATATCTGGACAACATTCCTGGTTGCATTGATGTATTAGTGATCCACCAAACCAAAATTCGCCAAAACTATGCTTGCCATGCACACTTGCAAAGGCACACTTCTGAGCCACCAGCAAAGCGCCACATAAAGGCTGTCACTGGTATTGTTCAGCATTTGCCATATTTGTATTGTCGTGCGCAATTTTCTATGATTCCCAGCCACGGTTCCTTGAAACAAATGTGGTCGCCAAGATGATGACATTATGCTTAGTTTTTGCTCATTCTGTGTATTTTGTCTACGTTGCAAAGATGTGAATGAGAGTAGAGGTTACTGATGGGTCAGAATGAAGCCCCACATATAGAATAACAGGCATAAAAGAGGCCGGTGAATGTGGAGGCAACAAAAGAGCATACGCAAGTACCACTTACCATTTATCTCCCGCATGGCCTTGATGAAGTCCTGTGGGTCCTTGAAGCTAACGAAGCCGTAGCCTTTGCTCTTGTTGCTTCGCTTGTCCCGAACCACTTTGGCCTTGAGGAAAGACGGGAACTTGCCAAAGACCCTAATCAAGACTTCGTCCGTTACGTCATTGCCAAGGTCCCCGCAGAATAGTCGGAAGTCATCTACAGCAGACACCATGCAGGAGAAGCAACGCATGCGAAGAAAGTCACCACTAGTAAGCTTAAATGTATCTATGCAACAAAGCCTTCCTAATTAAAACAGAAGATCATTAACTATATGAAGACAGCACGGGAAAGAAAAAAGGCATGCTGAATACCAGACTTGAAAGCTCACTTTAATAATGTTTATTAAAGGGGCTGTTAAATGCTTGGCAATGCTTTCAAACATGCAAATTCTCCAGTCTTTTGTCGCCTCCGTTTCTGCTGTGATGCTTTCGTTAGATCAGTGAGAATAAAAGCCACCAATTGGACAGTTCTATTGTGTACAGTGCTCACGGATTGAAATAGGACACGGAGCATTTAGTACAACCCTACATATGTGCAAAGTACGCGAGAGCACAATGTCATGTCGCTAGGAATTTGGTCACCAAAGGTGACGAGGGCTCCGATGTAAGTGTACGCGCCAGAATTACGTCGATGTGACACGAACTGCAGCCGGTTGAAGCGAAAGTATGCACATTACTTAGCCCTAAATTGGTGCGTTTCATTCCGTGAGCACTGTACATTAAAGTTATCAGCAGGTACTAGACAGTTACACATGACTTATCTAAGTATCCCAGGCTTTCCGTGCATTGCACAAGCAACTGGCTGTACTATCCAGGAGGCTTTTGATGTCAAGATGACAAAGACATGCCACAATAAGAAAAACAGCATTGACAAAATGCACTTATTCACAGGAGCAAAATATTCAGCTACGGGTCACAATTATAACATCACTTAGCGCATTTTTCTGCGTATAACCTGCCACCAATAACTCGTCATTTTCACGGCACATGACATTACGGAACTTAGTGATGAGCCTTGGCCTTTAGCTTGGGTTAGTCCTAAAAGCGGTTCAAGGGAGTGAAAAATTTTGTTTGAAATAACTGTTGCATTGTTCTCGGAGTTTACATTCGCAAGAGCTTTTCTCTATTCAAATACACAGGAGATCGCCAGGACCAACAGAGCAGTTTAATTTATTCCTCAGTTTGAATTAAGAGATTTGAAATTATCAGGATTTCACTTTACTATAGAAATAATTATATTTTTTTACTCTCCCTGCCTGTCATCAACTCCTTCCTCAGCACCTTGGTGTTAGTCCTTTTCAATACCAAGTTGCCACCTACTATAAAGGGACTGTCTACTGCTCAGAACATGTAATTGGAATGCGAACACTGTGTGCTACATCGACAGAAACAAGCGTGCTTTGATTCTGTAAACAAGGAATTACATTTTTAACTTGGCTCTGGAAGTGCTGCAAAAATTGCATGTGGTGTCAGTGAAACAGTGTAGACCAAAATGTATACTGTCACAACCAAAACCCTCGCAGGGAGAGTTATCTTGCTTAGACACATTGATGTATCGCTTATAATTGTATGTTATGCGCTTCTGATAACTTTTCTTTACGTGAAAGAGTAATTTCTTTCTTACTTCTAGTTAGTGCATGTTGAAAAGTGGGGGTGCCTTCATTAAGATGAATTAAGTGGTGCATCAATGATATCAATGGGTCCTTAAGTGTGCCCTCTCGTATTGGAGACATACAGCAGAGCTAGTAGCATTACGGGAGTTGTGAGAAGATAGCTGTTGTTTCCAGGACCTCCAAAATTTCTTGTGCCTTTAAGGCTTGCCACCATCTTCACAACACCAGCGTAGGCATTCCTCACCACAATGTGCCCGTTAGACCGTCCCCCAAATGGCTTAAATAATGGCAGCAGCGCCAGCTGAAAGACAGATCATGCCTGTAGAAAACATGTGATATGTGATAGGTGACTAAGAAACAGAACTAATGACTTATGCAGCTGATTACATACAGAGCACAGCTATGAGGGTCATAAGTTCAGTGTTTAACAAACTAACCATTCCTGTGGAAACCCTACCCCTTTGAAGTTTTTCACTTTTAGCAGTGTGGCATTGCCATTGCATCCAGTGATCAGTGTTGCAGACATCCCGTTTTACGATGACCCCACACAGGTAGAAGAAATCTGTTTTAAAAGTTGTTACTAGCTTTTCAAAGGAAGCACAGCATGTTTGGACACATTAAACAGTATTTTTTCTATTCTCTACCACGTAGGATGTCCTTCAAAAACTGTGGACCGTCCCTTTAAGGCTTACTCCATTTTCTTTACCACCAAAATCAACCAGTATCATGTTTTTGCTAATTTATTTTTACCTCTCCTCGTTCTACAACCGTCATATTGGCCTGCCCTCTTGAACCTTGGCTACAATAATTGTAACCTTGACAATCTCTTAGATGTGATCATTACAAAGTTTACTGTTTCTTGTCACTCATACAATTGCTTATGGCTTCTTCTCACTCATACAATTGCTACGGTATCACCATTGCAGCCCCTTCGGTTTTTCAAATGTTATCAGTTTCCCACAGATCGTTTCACATATCAGTGTCATGTAAACTAGTTTCTTCAACTTGACAGCCATTGCTTTGCCTGAAGTTGCTGTCCCTTTATCCCACAGAAGTGCTGCTGCACCGGATGTAGACTAAATGGCAAAGACTGTTGGTGTAACTAGCATTAGTGTTGTGCCTCCAGCATCAATAGGGCGCTGCAAGTACAGTGCGAGAATGACAGCAGCTCTTGTTTTCAGGTGTAGTGGTAGAGACCATGGAAGGAGTAAATAAAGTGCCTAATTTGGAAAGAATTCTGGCGCCTTTCCTGCATCTTCATCCTACTTTAGTAAATATAGTTTTTACAGATTTTGGTGGCTGGATACAGTTTAGGCATGCCTCATAACCTGACAGCACAACCACTAACTCACCTGTATCCCACTCGTTGAGTGAACTGTCCTCCCACGTCTGCTGTCCTGCTGTCCGCAGCAGACGTTTCTCTTTTCTCCGTTTCTTTGCAGAGCCTGCTTCCTCACTACCAGCAGACGCTGACTTCTCAGCAGCCTTTGTCTTCTCCGCTGACCGATCAGATGACTTTTGTTTTTCTGACGACTTGTGGGAGGACTGCTTGGACGACTTGGACTTGGTCTCTTTTAAGGTCTCGGCTTTAGTGCTGTCCACCACTGGCACAACTGGCATGGGAATCACGCCACTGGGCTGGGCTGCGAAGGCTGGGCCAGCCATGACTGGAGCCACAGCCGCAGCATTCTTCCTGAGGGGCGGTGCTGAGTACACGGTTGGCGAGGCGATGATGACACTGGTCATGGTCGCAGGAGGAGGTGGAGGCGGAGCTACCACAACGGGCGCTGGCAGGTGTGGCGAGGGAATAATGACAGCTGGTGATGGCTCAGGGGGCCCAGGGAGAGGACGCACTGCTGCCATGTTGGTTGGCGTGAGGAATGATGGTGGCGGGGGAGGTGGAGGCACAAGGGGTCCGCCGATAAAGGGTGGTGGGGGCGCCATACGTGGTGGTGGTGGTGGAGGACGGAGGTGACGCAGCTGATGCGGGATGAATTGTATGTGAGGTGGGGGTCCTGAGGGAGGCATTGGAGGGCCTGGAAAATAGAAGATAGGGAGTGGATTTTGTGCTCGAAATGGATTTATGCAGTTGCAGTTACTCTTATAAAGTGCAGTTTCATTCAATTTTCAATTTTATAGAAAGCAAAATTTTCCTGCAGTTATACAGGAAATCTTTGTGTATAACTGTAGGTTTAATTAAGCATCTGCTTGGTTTATAAATTTAATCGCAGAGTAAATATCACACCCCCTGTGAGCATCTTCCGTGCCATCTGCTTCCTTTCAACGACCTCCTTCAGACCTTTCAATGCAGGGTTTCTTACCAAAGCATTTACAACACTCAGCCCCTTAGACATTGCAGCATGTTTCAGTAGAGCCTGTTAAGAGTAAAACAGTCACGAGTGTCAGTAAGTTTAACATGCTACTGACTTCAATTATTTAAATCCTGAATGGACATGAAAACTTTGTACTAACTAATAGCAATGGTGCCTTTTTGGACTTCTGAACTTCTGAATTCTTTTTGGACTTCTGAATTAAAGGGCATGTCAAGTCGACAAATTGTATATGGAATTTCACAATACAGTTTGACCAATTTCATTGCATTTTCTCACAAAATATTTCTGTGACGCTACCTGCTTTTGCTGCTGTGACAAAGTGTTATGAAGGACTATGGTGCCGTCTCTCTGTGGCCTTTGGCTCACCTCTTGCTTACAGCTCTACCGCTGAAACTGCTGGCACAGCACAGAAATCCTGCTCTACACCAATGTGTGGATGATGTATCCCTGCCCATTTTCTATTGCCTTCAATCGTGATTTTCTCAGCAACCGAGTAATCACAGTGAATACAACAGGTGAGGAGAGAGTTTTGGGACTACAATCAGTGCGGGGCAGCATCGAAGATACATGTATCTTAGATACTATCTTAGATACTCTTTGGTTATTTTGTATTTGTATCATGATACGTCTGGAAAGGCATGTATTAGTATCTGGATTTCCGATACATGGAAAGAATGTATCATGTATATTAAGATGCAACATAGAGCTACCCCAACAACACCCTGCTAAACTACAAACGTTGGCTGAACTCCGCTTCTCAAGCTGATACTGATGCCACTAAGCAACCAGAATAAAACTAAAAGCAGTGACATTCTTTTACCTTTTCATCAGAGCCCACCAGCGAGGGCAGTCGATGAGATCTATGCAGCCCTATTGGTAGAGCAGAGCCACGTGGTGGCGCTCACGCCGTCTCGACAAAAAACTTGGAGGACGCTTAAGCAAGCTTCGACTTTAAGAGTGCAATGCGACATTCAAAGATCCTTGACTGCATCTCAAGCTGCTGGGCAACTGCAGCTTATACGTAATCGTAATGTTTACAGGGAAATGCTGGAGGCAAAATCTATGCACGAAGGCGAGCTTTCTGGTAGAAACATCGCCTCTTGCGTGGGCGGATCTTCTGTTATTGTTTCGCACTTTTGATATTTCAGACTGAGAAGATTTAACATAAAAGCCATGCGCTGTCGGTGTTTTGTTTCATGCCATTTGTTTGCGGGCTGCCATTCTCAAAATCCCGAGCAATAACTTTGTAAAGAACTTAAGACAAGTATGAGCAAGTTTAGTGATAGAAAAACAACTTTAGTGCTGTATAGAATACGCGTGGTTCGGGATGATTTTCTTGGCCGCGGACGCCTACTAGGCACTGGATGTTCTGCGACACGGGGCCTGGCTATCGTGTTAAAACAAGTGCGAATGTCGGCGCACAGCCGACCTTTTAATGTGTAAACATTCTTTAGCGAGATCCCAGGCAGTTCTGTCACGTGAGAAGTGTAATGCCTTGTATCTGCACAAAAATGCGTAATTTGCAAAGTTAAGACATTTATTCATTATGATAGTGTAAACGCAGATGACCGGCAGCTTTTAAGCGATAAGGAACAATTTAAAGCAAAGAAATAAAAAGTGAATACCCATAGGGCTCCTTCGAAAATGTATGGGAAAGCTTTATAGTAGGGGTGGCCAACTTGAAATTCAGGGGTGGGACAATTTAAATTCAGGGATAGGCCAATTTAAATTAATGGGTGGGCCAACGTGAAATTTGGCAATGGGCCAACTGAAATTTGGCAGTGGATAACTCAAATTTGGGGTTGGGCCAGGTTGAAAACTAGGGGTGGGCCAATTTAAACCTGGGGGTGATCGAACTTGAAATTTTGGGGCGGCCCAATGTCCAGTTGAATGCTGCTGAGCATCGCTTGAGTTATAAACACCTCGCGGGCAAGCGAGCGCATCGAGATGCTTGGCACGTTTTTATTGGGTCTTACTGAGGTGCAGTCAGAATGCAGTTGAGCGCTTGCATGGACAAGGAACACATGCATAACACAGCATTGCGAGTGAAAGCTAGGGTGACATGGCATCGCGGCAATGCACCTTCCCCTTACGCAATGCCTCACGCACTACTGCAGCAGCTGGTGTTCCCCTTTCGAACCGCTCTGCACCGTCGAGAAGCGCTCATGCCCGGCGTTTCAGCTCAGTTGGTACGATTGCACTGAAGGGGACGAATGCGGCGAGAAAATTTCATGATTGTCTACTAAAGCCTAAGCATTCTTTGCCACCGGAAAGGCCATGGGTAGATGCGCATAAGCTAGGAAAAGCAAGTAAGGAAATCTAAGCAAAAACAAAGTCACAGCCGAGCCAAACAATGCTTATGCATTAGTAGACAATTCTCAAAATGTCTGTAGCTTTCTTGTTTTCTTCATTTTTCCCTTTTAGTTGCGTTGCTGCCATGACACTTGCTCGTAGCCACCGTACTGTGCTGCATAGGCCAATGCATGCGGCGTGAATATGTCACTAACGAATGTTTTACACCAGCAGATAAGTAGAATATCAAAGGCCATTGCAGCTTTATGTGCTCTCTGGGTTCGTTCGATTTGTCTACACTACCTGAACCAGTTCACGAGGTGCTGCGCGCTGCCATTCGTTTCAGTGGTACAGCAATGACGCCCGCTGAACCACAATGTTCACTTCAAAAGGTGCAGGAAAGGTGCAGGGCTGGTTCATGATTTTGCTGCACCCACTCGACTGTTGGTGTCAACTTGGTGCAGGCGCGTACAGGTGCATAGCAGCAGCGCAGTAGACGACGCAGCACACAGACACAAGCACCGTTAAAACCCTGCTTATGCACGTCTGATGAGTATACACAAGTGTGGTGTGTATTTATGCCCCAGAAGCCGATCATACCTGACGTTCAGAACCTCTCAAACTTACACCCTCCGTGCACATTAGTCTGACATGACATAACACCTGCACCGTGCCTGCACCTTTGCATTTGTTTTGAGTGCCTTGCTGGGCCTGCACCTCAGGAATAGAGTTGCACAATTTCTGAACTTCTCGTGAACCGCCGTGAACTGGTTTACAGTGGTGCAGGCGAATCGAACAGACCCTGTGCATCGAAAAAAATTTTGCTACTAGCGTTGTTGCTGCTGTGTTCCTTTCCGGTGATGCAGTATTGCGTGAATAGTAATACGTTTACGGACAAGGCAAAACTCCCCGGTGGTATTTCCGCAATCGTGCTGAGGCTTCTTATTGATGTTCTTGTATTTAGATGGCAATCTGCAAACTGGTCGGCAAGCAGAGCAGCGACTCCCATCAACTACAGTGGCGACAAGCAAGAACGTGCGACAGTGCAGCGAATAAAGCAAGCCCAATAATTTGTTTCAGAATGAAAATATTATACTTTGACCAAAAAGAAAAACAAAAATATTCAAATATATTAACAGGCATTTCATCCAAATGAAATAAGGTTGGTCGGAGTTAAGAAATTTCCAAGCACATCTTTGTGCATGCACATTTGCTGCTACATTATGTAGATCATAATAAAAAATTTGCTAACGTATATCATAAGATACAAATTAAAAGTATTGTATCGGATACAATAATTGCTATAGTATCTTGTATCTGTATCTCAAATACTTGTTGCCCGAGTATCTTGTATCGTATCTCGATACAATTGCAAAGTATCTTTGCCCAACCCTGACCACAACCTATCACTCCAGCTAAACCGTATATTCACCATCAGAAAAAATGAGAGATCGTTCATTTAGAAACATAACAACTTCATTACGGGAACTGATCACAAACTGGGGTTACAGTTATGCTATGTCCTGCACGCTGCTTGCTTGAATGTGAGCCGTGCCATTTGTGTTTTGGAGACGACTGCCTCTCAGGTTTCCTCCACTCGGTTCTTCAACAAAGGTGAACTTTGGTCTGCAGAGTGTGCCACAGACCGAGAGTGCAAGATCTGCGGGTTGTCTTAAGGAGGTGTTTCTTGGAAGCACATAACATAAACACAGCGAAAGGTGTGGGTAGACAGCTGTCTTGTCATATTTTACATGGTGTGCCTGTGCTCTATACTGAAAGACTTCAATAGTCTCAATATTTTTGTAAATGTAGTACATATACACACACTTTAAACTTACACATTTTTGAAGCTAAGGAAGCTTTACGATAGGATTTGCACGCAAAAAAGTACGACACTCAGCAAGCTATGAAAGTTGGGAAACACAATACTAACTTGACAATAAAGTTGGTCTTGAAACACCAGACCAGGCATCATTTACATCATTAAGATGTCATGACACAAAGCAATATTTGTAGACATTGTGTAGCAGTAAGGCTAGGTATGATGACATAAAACAGTGCAGTGCACATTTCTTGTGGCCGCACTTGTGCGTGGCAGCCACACCAATTGCAAGAATAAAGCAAGCCCATGTATTTTGACGCCACAACGCATCAACCTGGATACCATAATCCCAACTATTTCGTAGAAATAAGCATCATCGCCACTTATTTAAGGCACTCTGACATTCATCTAAAGGGACCCTTACCATGTTTGGGCATTGCAAACAGACAACTGCAGTACATAGATCATGTGCTCATGATAAAGTCTGCAATGTATCAAACAACTGCACGGCCCGAAAACCACTCAAATTTTGAACAAAAGCTTGTGTGCCCTTTCTCTCAAGACAGCCCAGGGTTCATACAACATGTCTGACTTAAAATTCAAGGACAATTCAAGGATGCCATAGGCCAGAATTCAAGGAGGAGGAAACAAACTTTATACACATACATACACTGAAAAATAACAAAATCTTTTTTTTCTTAGCTGCGATTTCTTGCAGCTAAGCAGCTGATGAGTTCGACACTTGCTTCAAGCTGCACAGGTCACTTTTTTATGCTGCCTTTTCCATTGTAGTGATGTCAATCGCCTTCTGACATGATGGCTTGTGGTGTACGACTTCAGCCAAATTAAGATGCTAGTCTTGCTGAAGCTAAATGGCTGAAACTTACTTTCCACAAGGTATTTCTAGAGCCTAGGACTCGAAATTAGAGCCATGGTGGCTGTGGTGTGATCCAATTATCAAAACAACAATATGTGGCACAGCTTGGTCACTTTAACTGGCTTTGTCTAGCTACACAGACAATGGTGATTTAAACATGCCTGTCATCTGTGGCTGTGGCAACGCTACATTGCTATTGTTTAGCGACACTCTCAAGGGAAAATATTGTTACATTGCAGAAGTCACATATAAAGATGTATTTACAATATTTACAAGAAAGACAATGATGCAAAAACAAGATGACTGTCGAGACCGATTCCACCTCTACACGTCAAATCATTTTCTTATGAATGCGCCACTCTTGGTTGCGCTGTAACATAACCCTTGCCTGTAAAGGTGCCATCTCAGCACTAACTATAAGGGTGGTGAACTGGCGGCAAAGTAAGGCTTCAGCCGGGACACATGCAAAACGTCCGTGGGGACACGCAAGTCCAGCAAAGCGATCTCGTAGTTCACATTGCCAAGCTGATGCAATATAGTGTAGCGCCCTGTGTAGCACAGCAACAGCTTTTCAGACAAGTCGTTGCGGCGACATTGTATCTATGGGAGGGCAACAGAGCCAGCATGAAATTGAACGTCCCGATCTCAGCTGTCATAACGGATCTTCTGTGCAGCATGAAACTCAGTGAGCCGGGAGCTGGCAATCTGGCGTGCTGTGTGAGCCCAGGTGAAGACGTCTTGAGGCTATTCAGTGGGAGTGTTCGTCGAGGAAAGAAGCAGTGTGTCAAAGGGAAAAGAAGGGTGGCAATCGAACAGAAGGTAAAAGGGTGAAAAGCCAGCGGTCTTGTGATGGGACGAATTATAGGCGAACATCACGAAGAGTAACATACTGTCCCAATCCCTGTGGTCATCCTAAACGTGCATAGACGGCATTTCTGTCAACGTGACATTAAGCCGGTCCATCAGTCCGTTTATCTGTGAGTGGTAGGCGGTAGAAAGCTTGTGCTCGGTAGAACAGGAGTGAAGAAAGTCTTCAACTAGTTGGGACAACAAGGTGTGGCCGCGGTCAGTGAGAAGCTGCTGGGCTACACCGTACTGGAGGATGACATGTAAAAGGAAATCTGCCACTTCAGTAGCACAGCTTGTGCGCAAAGCTTGTGTGATCGCGTACCGGATCACATAACCAGTCAAGTCAACGACCCACTTACTGCCAGATTTCAATGTAGGTAAAGGGGCGAGAAGATCGAGACCGACGTGAAAGAATGGTTCTGAGGGCACATCAATGGGGTGAAGGCGTCCAGCGGGCAGCACAGCAGGTGTTTTGCAGCACTGACAGAGCACACAAGCTGCAATGTAGCAGTGCACAGAGCGGTAAAGGACTGGCCAGTAGAAGTGGTGCCATACACAGTCGTAAGTACGCAAAACGCCGAGGTGGCCTGCAGTAGGGGCGTCATGCAACTGCTCAAGAACTGATGACTGTAGAAGGCATGGTAGGAGTAAAAATTCTGGTCTTTCGGGGTGTGAGCTGCAACGGTAGAGAATGTCATCACAGAGCATGAACAAACGCAGCTTGGGCTCCGAATTTCCAGCATTGAGACGATCAATGAGAACATGTATGCAGTCATTACACTGTTGTTCAGTGCGGATGTCCTGCAGATCAGAAATGGCCAAGATGCAAGAGTCGGTGTCCTGAGCATCATATTCAGGGCGGTCAACAGGATGATGGCAGAGGCAGTCGGAATCCTTGTGCAAACAGCCTGACTTGTATAAAACAGCAAATAAATATTCTTGGAGTCGTAGCGCCCATCTACCCAACCGTCCAGTGGAGTCTTTAAGTGAGGAGAGCCAGCACAAGGCGTGGTGATTGGTAACCATGTAAAATGTGCGGCCGTACAAGTAGGGGCGGAATTTGGCAACTGCCCAAACTAACGTCAGGCACTCCCACTCTGTAATTGAAAAATTCCTCTCGGCGGGTAACAGAAGGCAGCTGGCATATGCAATTGCACGCTCTGCGTTATGCTTCCATTGAACAAGTACAGCCCCAATTTCATGGCCACTGGCGTCAGTGTAAAGTTCAGTGGTGGCAGACGGATCATAATGAGCCAGCAATGGGGGAGCCATGAGCAAGTGTACGAGGGCGGAGAAGGCTCTGGTTTGAGCAAAGCCCCATGTCAAAGCAACGTCCTTTTTAAGTAAGTCGGTGAGTGAGCGAGCGGTTTCGGCGAAATTCTTGATAAGATGATGGAAATACGAGCATAGGCCAACAAAGCTTCTTACACTTGTAACAGAAAACGGAGCCGGCAAATTGTGCACTGACGAGATGGTCAAGAACAGTAACTTGACAACGTGCAAAGTGGCACTTGGATGAGTTCGATTGTCAGCTGGCGCATCAGAAAACAGCAAGAATAGCCAATAGATGCGTTAGATGACTAGTGAAAGTTGGTGAAAAGACTAATGATATCGTCAAGATAACACAGGCATGGGGAGGACCATTTATAGCCGCGAAGTATGGAATCCATTATTCTTTTGAAGGTTGCCGGGGCATTACAAAGGCTGAATGGCCTAACCTTGAATTGATAGAGGCCATCAGGTGTTACAACGGCAGTTTTCTCGTGGTCCATGTCATCTACCGTGATTTGCCAACAGCCTGACTGGAGGTCTATCGATGAAAAGTACTTGGCTTTGTGCAAGCAGTCGAAGGCGTTATCAATACGCGACAAGGGGTAGACATCCTTGTGCCTGTGACTTTTTTTTAAGTGTCTGTAATCCATGCAAAAGTACCAACTGCCATCCTTCTTTTTGACAAAGACAACAGTGGACACCCACAGACTGCAAGATGGCTTTATAATGCCTAAGGTCAACATCTTATCGAGTTCTCATTGTATCACTTGTCGTTCAGCATGTGAAACATGGTACGGCCGGCGGCGTATCGGATTGGCATCTCCGGTGTAAACACAATGGGTGATCACAGATGTCTGGGCTAAAGGGCCTGGGTCTGTCTGGGTCAAGGATTGTTTCCCAAGAGTCCATGGTCTGGCCCCTATGTGGAGTTATTTACTTTGAATCATCAAAAGTCACCCCCCCCCCCCCCTCCCAGGACCCTTGAATCTGTTTTTCCAAATTCCAGGGTTTTCAAGGAGGTGTACAAACTCTGGCAAAAGGCGTAGCGCATGAGAATTAGGATAAAAGAAGAACACAGACGACAAAGACATTTGGCACTAACTTTCAATGTTTATTGCAGGATCACAGCATACATATATGCCATTCTCCCCAACTGCAATAGAACATGTGCACTGAGCAACCTGATAACGTTTCTCACGGCAAAATGGGAAGTCAGTGTTAAAGAATCATGCCAAGCACATAAATTCCATTTTTTTTTCCTGATAATGAGATGGACGGTTTGCTGATACAAGACCCATTAACGGTGGCAATGTGATATGCTTCAATGATGAGCTTGGTCATCTCGTTAAGGCTTTTTTTCTAGGATCACTGTATCTTTAGAGAGGGCAGGGGCATCTGTTGCAGTGCTGTGCAAGAAAACCATCGACCTGCTCTTTGTCTGGATTGATATTATGCTCTCTTAGCCTATCAAACCCTGGCAGCACCATTTCCCAGAGGAGAGTCAAGGTCCCACACATAAACGCTTCTATTTTAGACGCACTACTTGCAATGTCGCCCGTTGTGGCACATGACTTCAGAAAAACATTCAATGAAGGAGGCAAAGCCACTACTGGAAGTGGGCTGCACAGAGAAAAATGAAAACAAGAATATGAGAGGCCGGGCTTTTGATGTAGAAGCAAGATGGTCCTTCAGACAATACAGGAAAGAATGTTGCTTGAAGTTGCCCACTAGGGCAGTTTACAACTTTTACCACTTTGATGAATGTTACAATTCATCAGCCTAACATGACTGAAAGAAGAATGCACACTTAGGAGCCGCCAATGGCTCCTTAAATACACTCTGTCCTCCCTAGATCCCTAGGTGAGGGAAAACGGCAGTTCACCGCCGACCAATTCGGAGCGTCCAAAGTCATCGTAGCCGATCCGCCTTTGAGGGGGAGGGTTTACACACTCACTTCTGCACAGGTTGCACTGACCACAAAAAGATGAGAGGGTTCTCGTAGACACGGTGCTTGACCCAAGCAGGCACCTCTTCATCCCAGTGCTGACGACGCAGACAATGGCCGCCGCGTCTGTCCGTGACTTCTAAGCCCCATGAGACGGCCGTAAGACATCTTCTCCCAGGATTTCCACCGCTTCAAACAAGCCGTGACGGCGAATCCACAAACATTACTTGGTCTGCCGACCGCATTTAGTCACAGCGGCGCCGAGGGGCTGTCGATGCAGCCTACAAAGCAAGTAACCGCAGCAGGTGGAGAAGGGTTCCAAGGTCGCTTCTGGGACGCTCGCCACCCCCGCAGCAGCAGCTGGCTGGGAAAGTTTTGTAGGTTGGTACCCTTGCAGGCCGTTCGTAACAGCATGTTCAGCAATGGGCAATTTGCCGAGGTCACGTACAATAATCGAGGATGTTGCATGAGGTGCGCCTTATGTTGAGGTATTTGTGCATGTACCCTTGACTATCTGCTTAGGAGTGCGGTTCCCTCAAGAGGAAGGGTGCACGGACTTCAGATTAAAATTTCAGCAAATTTCGCATAACAACTGTTTGATATTTTGCAGAGACGAGTGCCACCTTGTGATCTATGCACCACACTAGTACTCATACATGCTCATACCTGATAATGGAGGAGGTGGTGGGGGTGGAGGGGCTAGCCTTGGTCTCTGAAGAGCAGGTCCTGCAGGAAGCCTTGGCCCCGGTGGTGGACCCTCAGCACCAACAGGGTGGCCCGGTTCAGGCATGGATATCTCCTGCTCGAACCTAGAGGTAGTGCAAAGCCAGGCGACACAGCGTTGGCTCTGAATATTTGAATCAGCACACAAAATGATGTGAGGGAACTCTTCGCTGACTAGCTGGTTTCTCAGTGTAAAGTAGGGTTCACTTTTAAAGTGAACGTCTAATTAAGTATTCAAACAAATAAGACATCACTATCTCCATAGGAAGAAAGCACTTCATGTGGCACATTAGGTAGGCCTATATAGACAAAAAAGATTACTGCCAAGGTCATTGTGTCAAAACCAAGTCATAATCAGATCTGGAAAGATAATTCTGTGTTCTGTTTAACAGTGGACTGTACTATACATTAGTTCAGATGCTGTTGTGTAGAAGGGGGAGGGGGAGCATGGAGAAAAAAGAAATTGAGAAAACAGACAGGAAAGACGAGGAAAACATTCTTGGTAAGTCCAGAAGAGCAAGCTTTCCATGCAAGTCACCTGTACCAAAGTATGAAAACAGTTCAGAGGATGATGTTACTTTGATCATTAATGCTAGGGACCCGATATTTATTTTAAGACAGTTAGTGTTGGCTTAGTGCTTCCAACCTCATGAGGACAGTTGTAAAAAGGCACCCAAAAGTAGTGTTCACTCATATCTTTGAATGTTGATGCTGTGTTTTTGATGGAGGTCGGCAAACTTATGAATCTTCTATGCGATGAGGTTGACCTCAGTTGTAATGCGTGATGCGAGGTTGGCGATTGTTGGGTAATCTGTGAGCAAGGTAAAAAAGGTAATCCCCAGCCACATACAAGAGTTTGAGGTTAAGTGAGGTTGAGTAGTCAGGATGTTTCCTGTAGCTTCTAAGGTGCAACATGAGTGAAGTTCTACCCACAAACATGTTAAAAGGAACAAAAAGAAAGCAGAAAGAATGCGTATTATTGAAAGTGGGTGCTGTTTCCTGCAACAAACAGCATCGAAGATGGCAGGAGGCATGGGGCGTACATAAAACAAGTCAGTCTCAAAACTGTTTCTGCAACATCCTGGAACCTCCGCATGTGGGAAACACAACTACTAAGTACATTTGATGCTGACAACATGGCCCTAAACTCGCACAATGAGCGCTTGACATGAAGCTCACTACTGAGGTTGAAATGAGTTTCTGGAAGCTGCAGGAAATTTAGGTGAAACCATAGAGTTTCTTATAATGTTACCCAGAGAGAAATCTGGCAACAGTGTCAATGCGAGTTTCCAAATGGGCACTGTGCCATTATGGGAATGCCAGGATGTGGGCGTGTGGGGCTCGGCCTCAAACCTGGCTTGGCCTAACACGTGGCCTAGCTGCACAGATAAAGCGTTTTTAATGTAAATTTTTCCCAAATGTTTTGATTCACATGTGCGTCTTTCAACAAAGTTTATTTGCATAGAGTGAAACAAGCAAGCGAGGAAAAGAAATACAGAGAAAGAGATGATTCAATTTGGCACACAGTGAGAGCAGACCTTGTTGCCTGTCCTCCAATTTCAGCAGCTTGCCAGTACTTTTTTATGTTTGATATAATAGTACAACCCAGCACAAGTCCCTATGATTGAATAAAAATGTTTTTTACATAATATTAAACAGAAAACAGCATTTTACAAGCAGTATTAGCAGAAAATTAACCACTGTGACAGAACGCAGCTAGCCAGGCACACCTTCAAAGTGCCCTGGCTCTCCGAGAAATATGACAATCCAATACTACTAGATCTCAGCATTCCCATGCATACGACACCATCCCAGCAGCAGTCTTCCCTCTAGGTAACATTGTATGAAACTCCATGAGTGAGCCATCCTCAACCTCATGGAATGAGGTCGAGCGAGGTCATCAAACCTGTGTTGACCTTTAGCCTCGCATAAATTTAAATGTCAATTTAGCAGGCTTGATAGTGCTTCCACTTTAGTACAATGTGACACTCAGGTTATTTTCAAGCAGAAATGATTTTGTGGTCTGCTCAGGCAAGTAAAACAACAAATGTTGATGCACGTCAATATTTATAGTGATGAAAGTGTTTGCATTGCCTTCCATCAAGATTTTTTTTTCCACATGAGAAGCATGCACCTCATGTGAGCATATTACCTTTGGTGATCAGGAATGCTGACTGAATTTGTTGCATTTCCTCCTGGTAACAAAGGGTTATGGTATGTGCTAAAAGTGACATGCTTCAAAACTTTCACAGCTTGCAGGAACCATATTTTCCATGTGCTTTATGCGTGTAGCAAGCCCATGGTAAGCATTATTCCTATTACAGGAATGTGCTGCCACTATACAGAAACATTGTAAAATTTAGGTCGAATGCAATGGTGCCCTTTGTTGCTGAAAAAAGAATCTACAGCATTTCTCAGGCTTTGAACCGGTGCCAGCAACATTGTTTGCTTGATTGCTTCATGTGAGTTGCAGCCTTGGATGATGCGTAATAGCTTTGAAACAATTTTATTAGGAACAAAATGTTATTTATTTGGAATTCACTGCAAGTCTGCTTCGTTATGAATATGTGCTGGCACTGTTGCATGACGGTAGTAGAAAATTAGATGCAGTACGTCTGTCAGAGTTGTGCTATGCCACACGGGGACATTGTGTAGACTCCTGCTTCAGGCAGTATCACAGAAAGCAAAGAACTGTTTTTTAATAATTTGTTGTTGTCATTTTTGTGAACCAAAGAAAGGCATCCCAAGTGTTTTGTAGTTTCTTGTATAATACGAAAATAACTCTCTTTATTTTCTTTTTTCCTTTTCAATGCACCTATGGGGTAGAGGGAAGAATACTTCCCACCGGAGTACTTCTACAGATCTTACTTGAAAAAGGTCACAAATTTTTACAGGCAACGTTCGCGACCACGTGTTGAGGTAAAACCACATAACTAGACCTCTATGCCGCATACAAAAATTTGTCCGTAGGATGGTTAAACTGATGGGTTGATAACACCTTCCTGTGGGCTGACGGGACAGAGAACTCCGGTGTGCTCTCATGAGAGCTCATGCCAGACACGGCGATGCCGTCAGCACCAGTGTAAGCATTTCTCACACAGCTCTGAGTAGTCCCAATCAACAAGTGGAAACACAAAGAGAATGTGGCCCCTGCACAGAGTTATCGTCCCTATTTGTGAATCTTTATCTGCAATTAGACGGTGCAGATATATTTACGGAGTCAAACACTTCGATCACGTGAAGTTACACCAGCGAGCAGACAAATAGCCAGGAAACGGCAACAATGAATTTAAAGATCGTGGGCCATACTAAAATACCTTTAATGCAATTAGCACTCTTAGGATACTTCGCGCACTCCCTCGTCTAACTTCTTTAACGTCAACTTGGGTCACAGGGCAGTCTATAGTATAACGGGTAGAGCATCAGGCTGCTGTGCTAAGGGGACCAGGTTTAAACCCGACCATCCGACCAAGATGGGTCGCTGGGTATGTAGATAGCCTCCTCATTAAATTCTCCTCGAGAATAAATCGAGGAGGTTGTGGCTGCAAGCAAAACGACAGGGTAACATCGCTAGCGTATTATTAGAGCTTGTTTCTGTCTCTCTCTCTCACGCCGACTTAGGTCACGTCTTATGTGTCACTGGGTATGTGCCGCTCTTCATAATAACCATCACTACATCTAAAGCATATCACCAATTGCGTACCCATCCTAAGATATATTGCTATTTATATTAAAGTCGCCAATCATTTGCCACGATTCTCCAAAGGCTAGATGTACCGGCAATTTGATAAGACTGATATAATTTGAGTCCTGCTACAAGACGACGTCAACAGTACACAAACTTTTTTAAAGCACACTTTATAAAATGCGGAGTAAGAAACAGCGTGTCCGGTCAACTTACTATTGATTATCACCTTCGAAACAAAAACTTCACAGGAGGCAAGCGCCTCGAAGCCAAGCTTGACCCGATCGAGTATGAACGCAACTGTTTTGAAAGCCCGCTCTTTCTTGTCAGTTAAAAGCTTGAGCCATTCTGCTTTTCCAAACATCTTGGCATCAAAAACATGAGTAGCACAGTTGGTCGCTAATCTGTCAGCTCTCTATAAGAATACTAATAGCTGAACTTCATTACTTGCACAAGCATTGTTTACGGTGTAAGCAAGGCAAGTCTCACCGGCTCATCTCTTCTTCCATCTCTTTACGTCTCTCTTCACTGATGCCAGCCATGATTAAAATCCTTAGTCTGTACTCTAAGTTTTCTGTCCTTTAACCACGAAACAAGAAGACCGACTCGAGAAAACAACGGGATATCATGCAAAGAACTTTCGTCGCTCAATACACGAACGTCAGAAACACGAATGCGAACTATAAGCCATGGAAGCAGACATAACAGTGATGCGTGCGTCGATGCGGTTCGTAAACTGCTGGCGAGTTGACGTTGTGACACTTGACACTGCTGCAACTGGCTACAATAAATGCCGTAAAGACATAATTTTTCTTTATTTACGCGTATATGCATATTTTCTAACATAAAGTATTTTTGGGAACTTGTTTATTGTAAAGGAAACGTTATTATTACCACTTATCTAGTAAAGGAGGTATTGATATGACCCATACGACCCTTGAAAACCTTGACAACTATCAACATCATACCTCTCTACTAGCGTCCTCTCTTGCGCATCAAAGCAACCAACTTCCCGACTCGGCTGCTGATTTTGTGCAGCGGCTCTGCGATCGGCTGTGCGTACCGCTGCAAGGTAGCAAGGTTACGATGGCATCTGTGTTGACCGCTGCAGCTAGGCTCTTACGGCCTAAACTGCCGGCTGCGGTACCCAAGTTTGGTGGATCGTTGTTTTTCGCCAGGTGAGGCCCCGCATCTCATTTCCCCGATACCAAAGAGCAGCCCGGATGTGCAGGCTGTCGTGCAGCACGATGATCAGCCGTCAGCAACGTGTGTCTGACCTCTTCAAAACAAAACGCTGAAATGCTATTTTTTCCAAAGTTTGCATGGTTAGCTCTGTTTAACATGCGCAGTAGTGCAGTAGCCAACGACATGTTACAACTTAGTATGGTCTCGTCTAGCCCGAATAGTTCTGGCACACTAGATAGATCGATTGCCAGCAACGGTAAGTATATTTGCGTCGCCCTATGTTGAACCATAGCCACATAAAACATTTTCTTGGTTTCACGCGATTTTTACTCCCCTAGCATTGTTTGTCACTGACGCTGATGACCTTGCATTGCGAGCTGAATCTATTGTTCTGCTTCATCGTTTCCTAGAGGTGCAAGGTGGTACCCTGATGACGACTTCATCAAGGATATGTCGGGGTTGGTTTTCGTTTCTGATGAATTAACAGACAAGATGGAAATGCCGCCTCCAAATGGTTAGTTCATTTCTGAAACCTCTCGTCAACTTTCATGCATTTCGTGTTCCCTCCTTAAACTTTGCCTGGTAACTAAATCGACGCTGGCCCGTCTTGTGGACGATAATGTGACCTAAAAGCGCGTTCTAAATCATTGCCGATGAAATCTATTATTGATGTTACTTTTCATAACAGCTTGAGTTTGTCCAATTGTGCATACTGAGAAATGCAGTCATTCTTTTGTGATACTGCATTAGTAACGCGACGTGCATTGATTAACGTGTGCGATTTAATTCCTTTGGCTTTGTTCATTGCATACGTGTTTCAGACTTATTTGAAAGGCCTGAAAAGCAAGTTCGAAACATGCAGATCAATTTTGGTCCACAGCACCCGGCAGCACACGGAGTCTTGAGGCTCGTGCTGGAACTGGAAGGAGAAGTGAGTGCTTAGTACTGGGTGAACCTCTTATGTGATCTGCGCAATATTGATATGTGATCTGCGCAATGTTGATACTCAATACTCCACACTGTATACCGCTTCAAAAGTAACTGAGCAAATGGCTGTGTGAAGGATGCAACACCAAGTTTCATGCATTTGGGTGCGTCATCATCAGTGCATAGTGTGGGAATTGGCCATGTTTGCTGACATGCTGTTGGCACTTTTCAGTGGGCAAGCGGGAGCACCGAAGACTGCTCAAAGAGTGTTCTCTCAAGTACTCGTGACAGTTTGAGTAGCACCATTGGCGGCTGGAATGAGTCCTAGAAAGAGCACCTTTCACAATGTTTCGACCTTTTCCAGTCTCCCACTAGAAAACACCAAGAGTCATCCATTAAAGTTTGCATGCTGATATTTTTCTCACCACCACGTTGTTCCCACCACTCTGTCTATATGTTGATGCCTCAATAAGTCGATCTTGTGAGGACTTGCGCTACACCATCACTGCTGCAAGGGTAGCCGATAGCTGTTGTCATTAGGTAACTGATGGGCACATATGGGTTTAAGTACATGGCTTTTCTTTTAGCATGGCAGATTGGCTTAACATTCGAGACAAAGCGGCAGAGTGGTGATAATAAAATCACCCTACAAAAGGCGCAATGGTAAAGGAAGCACACCCTTTCCATCCCCTTAATGATTATCTGGCTAAGTTGACCATGGCATTGTGCTCAAGATTGCTTAGAACCCAAGCACATTATAAACGTAGCACAAACTACTGGCACTATGGATCCAGAAAGACAGGTGCATCTGCACCTTCAAAGTAGTGAAATCGGTATGTTATTCGCTTTGGCAGGCTTACTACAATGTAGAATTTTTTACTTGTGTATAAAGAATGGCTACTGGACTACTCAAGGCAATGCACTGGGAGTCGAGCTAGATCAATAGATTATTCCTCCAGAAGTCTTATCATCGTTTTCTGTGTGTCACATATGATTCTGTTGCGTACAAAATTGGGAGGTGGAATTGGAATCACGTGGGAGGTGCCGTAGTACACAACGAATGGCATCAATCAGATTTTCTGTCTTCGTCATTTTCTTGTTTACAAAAGCTCTGCTTTTGCTACGAATGACAAATTTGTTATTACAGAAGCCTAACCTTTCTATTGAGCTCAACTCAACTTTTCCTTTAGTGTCCCTTTAACAGTAAACTGTCCACAGTGCAGCTGCTCAATCACTTTTTGGCCTATTTTTCCTTCAGAAACGGGCTGCCTTGAAGAGTTGTAATAGTGGTAAGACTCATTCCTGTCCAGTGAAGCAAACTCTCAGTGTTACTCTGCATTATGAAATGTTGTTTTAGTTGTTGCGGCATTTGAACTCATAGATGCCATGTGCCATGTGGCTGTGGTTTATTGCATTAGAAGAATTTACTTTGCCACTGTGGCTGTTTTAACAATGGCTGTCATGTTTAACATGCATGTTCTTGTTGCTTCTTTCTAAGATGAGCAAATGTTGCTTTCTGGCATAAGATATTTAAGCTCGACACCATCTCTAGTTTGCCTCTTACTTTTGCAGACTGTGGTGCGAGCAGACCCACACATTGGCCTCCTGCACCGTGGCACTGAGAAGCTCATGGAGTACAAAACGTACACTCAGGCACTGCCATACATGGACCGCTTGGATTATGTCTCCATGATGGCTAATGAACAATGCTACTCGCTTGCTGTCGAGAAGCTCCTCAACATTGACATCCCCAAGCGTGCTAAGTACATTCGAGGTGCGTGCTGCTGTGATGAATGTTGAGTGTTCCATAAATTGTAGCGCCAGGTATATATGTTCCAGCTTCTGGCTGACACCCGCTTTGATTTAACATTGAGATGTAGCATTTTTCAGAGGGTTCAGTTTAATACCATACTTGCAAGTATTACATGCCTGTTTCATTTATAATAAAGCCAAAACATGCTATGCCACTCAGGAAATGTGGAATTTTAATGCAATGGTGGCGACATCTGTCACCACTAACTTGAAATTGGTGAACTTCAAAAGCGAACACTAACTTTTCCTGTTGCACTTCAAGCTCCTGTCCAGTTTCTAAAGGCACATTCTGCCATAGTGGTGACAGATGGTATTCGTTATATTACAGCAAATTTGGCATTCCTTTAGTGGCACAGTCTGCAGACGCTCACTTTGGCTTTAGCAAAAACTTAAAAGTCAATTGAAAGGAAGTACACTGTCGAACAAATGCAAACATACATGTCTAATGTTTAAAAAATAGTAATGTTTACTTTAAACCCATAATAAACATAGAAATATGCTGGTACCCGCCGCGGTTGCTTAGTGGCTATGGTGTTGGGCTGCGAAGCACGAGGTCGTGGGATCGAATCCCGGCCACGGTGGCCACATTTCGATGGGGACAAAATGCGAAAATACCCATGTACTTAGATTTAGGGGCGCATTAAAGAATCCCACGTGGTACAAATTTCTGGAGTCCCCCTCTACGGCATGCCTCATAATCAGATTGTGGTTTTAGCACGTAAAACTCCATAATTTTAAAAGAAATATGCTGGTAAACAAACCGAAACAAGACATTGTTCATGTAAAAGAAAGATGCGCAAACCCAAAGCTGGGTTTGTTAGAATAACATTAGGTTTGAAATACAATATGAAACTAGACAATTCTGACACAAGAAATGCACTTATTGAAGGATATTGCTAAGGCTGTCATGAGATTTGTCAGGTTTAGTTAAACAAGCCACAGAAGTGGGTAGGTGGTTCCAGTTGCAGTAGTTATATTGGGAAAGCATCCTACAATCATTTAGATGGCTGTGAAATTATGGAGAAAAAAGTAAATCAAAATACATTGCCAAATTTTCTAAAAGTACCAGCATACAGTGAACTCGGAGAAGCTCAACTGCTGTCATATGGACATACATTTCTTGGAAAATTTTGTGTACTGACTGTAGTGACCGGTGACCACTTCTGTCTACAGTTCTTTTTGGGGAGATAACAAGGATTCTCAATCACATCATGGCCGTCGGAACGCACTGCCTGGACATCGGTGGCCTTACCCCCTTTTTCTGGCTTTTCGAGGAGCGAGAAAAGGTATTTTCATCATTTCTTGGTGGCTTGTAACTTAGGCCTTGAATTGCTCGTCTTCATGCAAGGTGGAAGGATGCTTCCCAAGGCAGTGCATAGCGCTGTAATTTTACACTCATCATATCGCGCACTGGCCAAAGTGATAGTGTCTTCTAATGTAACTCCTTCACTGCTGCTTCATATACTGCTTGATATTGTAGTCGAGCACAAAATGATCCCACAGCAATCTTCACAATAATGTGCTCTGTCATCTTGTGATCGCGGTGACGCTGCGTTTGACAGCTCTAATGCTTGGCTTCTGCTGAAGCCACGAATGCAGTTTTGGGTTTCCTATGTGATTGTAATGTGCAGGCAATTTGCGGACCCACTTTCTGCAGAAAAAAAAGGCACGTTAGATTCCTGTAATACGGTATAACTCCCTGTCTATCCTATTAAGTGCATATGTGCGATTGTAAGGCATTTCTTTATGTTTTTCTTTCTTGTTATCGTGTGCTCTTTACTACATGTGTACAAGGAAGAGACAAGCAAGAAATTCAATGGCTATTAACATTCGTCTGTCTGTGGACTACTTTGCTATTTGTTCCATCTTCACGCTGGTATTCTTATTTATTTATTTATTTATTTAAGGATACCTTACAGGCCCCTAGTGGCATTGTGTAAGGGGGGAGAGTACACTCAAAGATTATACAATAATTAGAATACATATACAAAAAATACAGTGTAAGAAATATGCTAACATGCAGTAATGTGTTAAAAATTGTACGAAAGACAAACTGAATGCTTTTGAACGCAAGAGGTCAGTGAACAAGAAATTTTCACTAAGTATAATGTAACCAACAGAATTGCAGAGCGAGTGGGACAATATTTGGCTATTACAAAACAGTATTTAAGGGATAGTAGCACAATAATAACAAGAAACTCAAGACAAAATAACACGTTAGGTTATGTAGAGTTTGAAAAATGCATTGTTAGAAGATGCCGGAATTCTTCCTGGTCACTCTCATAAGCAATGGTGTTAACGAAAGATTGTTCCAAAGCCGAATTGCTTTTGGAAGAGCAGAGTAGTTAAAGGAATTAGTCTTTCCATAGATGCGCGTGAAATTGAGCTGATTGTACGGCCAGTGTGACCTGTAATAAACAGTTTCAAGAGGCAGAACTGATAGTGCTGCATTATGGACATATTTATGAAATAATGATAGCAGGGCTATATCACAACGATCGTGCAAGGGCTGTAGGGAGAGGTCGAGTTTAATTTGTGTTATGCTTTTGTTATAGTCATAACATTGTGAAATAAAACTTGCAGCCCTATTCTGAATAGATTCGAGTTTTTCGATCAAGTATAAGCCATATATCAACCAGCTGACTTGTGTTCTAGCTTCCGTGTTCTTAAAGCAAAGCTTTCTTTGCGGAGTCAGACAGGTTTTTATACTGTGGTTGGTTGTTGGACTGCAGAAAGGAGAAATGTGGAGAGGAGGGCATAATGGACAATTGGGCTTAGTTGGTGGCAAAAACGATGCACCCGGCATTGCGTGTTGTGTAGCACTACTCAACGCCCTGTGTGCAGTCCAGCACTGTTTTCAGCCTGGTTGAGCAATACTGTACAACAGAAGAGGTACAAAGATGCTTTCAGAATGCTGACAAATGCTTTCAGAATGCTGACAAACAATGGAGTGGCTTGTTGATCTGTGAAAAATTACAAAGCACATCAAACTGCTTCAGCCAATAGACTAGACGTAAAGCTTCACTTACTTTGACGGTCAGCTTTGCTGGCTTCTGCATAATTTTTAAAGTCAACAGGTTTCTCTGGCTATCGCACTGGGTTTCTTGGTGGCAAGTGGCATTTTTTCATGGATAGATTGAGAAAGGGCACCGGTTTAGGGTCTGGGTTCGGGACAGCCGTCTTCTTCTGCTGTCCTCGTCTAAGCTCTGGCAGCTGTGGGAAAGGAGGAGGGCAATCACCTTCCGTGCTGTTGCATCCGCTTCTCGAGACAACATACATCCTGTAACGAATCAGCTGACCGTATTTAAACGACTGTAAGTCGACTCGAATGTAAGTGGAGCCTCCTCATATCGCATGTGACAGAAAAAAAAAGAGCATACGTGAGGGCACATTCCATAACAAAAATGTATTAGTACAGTGTAGACCGCTTGTAATGTAAGTCGCGGGAGTTGTAAAAATCCGCGCGATAAGTGGTACTGCGTTATAACCAAAGCATGCTTTTCTCGGCTTTTGCCTATGCCAAACGGACCACTCACCTTTTTCAAACACAATTTATTACAAATTTCACTCACGCACACATGCAACACAATCGCAACACAGCACAGAAACCAAGTTCTCCTGACAAGTGCGGCATCAGCGGAAGAACGCTATTATTTTCGTCTGGAGATTTTTTTTAAACAGCGCTTCGAACAATTTCTTCCTCTACAAGGCTTAAGCACTGAAGCGCTTTCTCACTCAAACTGTTTTTCACGCAGTACATCTTCACTTTGCTGAAGTATTCTAAAGCTTCTTTGCATGGGACATCTGGGTCTGGTGTCGGGTCGACATCATTGTCCGACTCGTCTTCGGTTGCAAGCTCCGCGCCACCGTGCACCGCTGCGACGATCACATCAGGAAGATCCGACTCACCGGCATCAACATATTCTTGGAAAGTGTCTATGACGGAAACGAACTTGCTTTCAATGAGGCTGGATCACACGTCGTCGGTGTTTACCGTCTCATTGGCAGCATTGTTGCTCAGCTCATCGGCGTCAAGAGCCTCTGCATTGCGCACGAAACCTGCTTTGCTGAAGCACTTGCTTATTGTAGTGGCTTTTACCTGCCACCACGAAGCGGCAACCATATCAATTGCAGCCCTTAAATTCACTTTAAGAGGCTGCTGCTACTGATCCTTGAATCGCTGGATCCATCCATTAAGTGGGTTGAAGTCGTCGTGGCCTAAAAGAGCACCAAGGGACTTGGCTTGGATGGGACCACTCACTGGTATGCTCTGAGCCCTAAATTCACGGAACCCTCTGAAAAGCGCTGCGTCCACGTCTTCGTACTTCGACGTACGTATTCTCTTTCGTGACAGGGAAGCCGAGTATTGCTGCAGTTGCTGCCGCAATTTGTCCTTGTATATGGTCGGCACGGTTGTGTCGGAAACGCCATATTTGGCCGCCACCGAAGCCTTCTTCAGCCCACTTTCTATGTCCCTTATCACACATTCCTTCGCCTCCAGCGATAAGGCATGCCCCTTTCTTATACCGCTTGAAGATGCTGCCGACGCCATGGTGACAAAAGCCCGACAGCATACGTGCACAGAGGACAACTACGACACCACGAGGTCACGACGTGCACACACCAAATGCAACAGAGACTGAAAAAAAAAAAAGGAGTGTGCTATCACTGCTATTGCTTCTTCTCCGCACTCCGTGCAGCGCACACCCTGATTGGACGCTGCTATAGTAATGAAAACACTCGCCCTCCTTCCTCTAAAGTCTCCCACCCTTCTCCTCCTTTTTGTTTCGCTTTTCGCCGCTAGTCTCCAGGTGCGCGCCCATGCTCCCCCTTCTCCGTGTTTGCACGCCCGGCAACCTTACGACCGTGCGGGCCATGCTCAACGCCTCCAAGAAAAGGCCGTGCTCCGATTTCATGGTTGTGCGCTTAAAGGAACCGTGCTATAACCGGTATTCTGCTTCGCGCGCCTACGCAATAAATGGTCCGCCTATACATTGAGTTCTATGGGAGATATATCGGTGGTCAAAAAACCCATGCTATAACCGGTCCGGCGCTAAAAGCGGTTACGTTATAAGTGATCTGCACTGTAGCTGGCATGGTCACTGGACTACTCGTCTTCACTTGTACCATCGTCCTCACTATTGCTGCAATTGTCATCGCTGCTACAGTCCCATATCGTGTTGTCGTCCAGCAAAATTCGACATTTGACAAACGATCGCACCATGACATGTTGTGGAACAGCAGCCCACGCTGAATGCATTCAACCCCACTCATCTGTCAGGGAGGCTCTTTTGACACGTTCGGTTGGCGTAAGTTCGTGGTCTTCTGCCGCCAGCCACTCGTTGTACTCGTGGCAGAGCAGATCCTTAAAAGGTGAAGATCTGCGCTTGTTTCATGACCAGGTCGAACTTCACTGGCAGGTGCCGATCACGCATTTCAGCAACGTACGCCGCAAGCTTGTCCTACAGCTCCGGAAAGCGTCCAGACTTCGGCCTATGAGGAATTCTTCGCTTGCCGTCACAGGTCAAAATTTTGCTTTGCTGCAGCAGTCGCCACTCTCGTACCACCCGTTCAGAAACATTGAACTTGTGGCCTGCTGAGCAGTGATTTGTTTCTTCGGCCTATAGGATGGCAGCCCTCTTGAACACTGCTGTGATCGAGCGCCGAATGTTTAGTGGGCCTGGAGCTTTCATGACGGCTGAGGAAGCATGGAAGAAGCACGTAGCTGGCAGTCAAGTCGAACACGTCAAACTAAGAGCTACAGGGAAAGAAATATGTGATCGGTGTCTGCTCTTCCATGAACTATCGGTACTCCCTGCAAGTGCCGCCGTTCTGAAGGTGCCACCGCAAATGGAACAGCGGCACTTCTATCAACTATCGACACCCCCCATGAGTGTTGTGTGCACTGTAAAACTCTCAAAAATGTTGAAAAACCCTTCCCAAAAGCAAGCAAACATGCAGGATAGCGAAAAGCTACGGGTAGGTTCATAGAGCAAACATAAAATTGTAACTACGTTGTAGCTGCCTTGATATCTCGTTGGTCTCGCTTTTTTGATGGTGCCATGTTTTGGTTTTGACCACACAGTAGCAGTAACGAAATGCATTCTTCTTTGCTGCTGGTGCAAATTTTTTGCAGGAGTGTAATCATCAACACTTTGTTCTTGTAAATGTTTAAACTGTTTTACACTTGATTTGAGCAATATTAGTGCTTTGTTTGGCTGGTTGAGCTCTGTGCCAACAGCTAGGTGGTGCAGACCGGTCAGGCCGCTCACGTACGTCTATGCTAAAGTGCCTTCATCACCTTTAGTTTATGCCTCCAGCCGTCTGTCAAAAGGCCCAGCTCGCTTGTGGTTACCGGAGTACCAGACACGTTCGGCAAGGTGACAGAGTGCTCGTAGCGCACGTTGCTGCGATAGCTCTCGCTTGGGGTCGACTGCCAAGCAGCTGGCGGAGAGTTTGGAGAGGCTTCATGCACTCACTCCTAGAGAACCGGAAGTCGACGACACAACATGCCATCATGACGCAGAGCCAGTGAAGGCGGAGCTTGGCCCTGATCACTCGGCAAACGAGTTGAGGGGAAAATGCATGACTATGGAGGAGGGTAACTTGTAATCGTCTGTAGCTCTCTTAATATGAGACGCTTCACACAAATTGTGGTGTGAATCATTAGCTGTACCCTACGCATCTACAAAATTTGTCAAACCATTTCAGGGGCCCTTTAGCAAAGGGGATAGCTTTCTAGAAGCCTTGCCATTTACCTTGCTGTTCATCAGCTCTTTATTGCTTACATAGATGTATAAGAAAAAGCCATGTAAGGTTTAGGAATTTGCTTTAATAAGTGGTAAAGTGTCCTCACCAAAGAAGAGTTCGAAGAAAGACAAAGGTGGCGTGTCAAGCGAGAACACGGTATGCTGCATAATGTGGCCCCAAATGCAGACATTCATGTTCGGCTATTCATTTACGTCAACGAACATCGTCAGTGGTTTCCTAAAAAAAAATTGTTACGTTCTGCAGTATTTTTCGGTGGCATTCCATTCTCCTTACCTCAAATTCTTAATGCATGGCTTGCTTCTCTTGTGCAGCTGATGGAGTTCTATGAGCGTGTGAGTGGCGCCCGCATGCACGCAGCATACGTGCGGCCAGGGGGTGTAGCCCAGGACATGCCACTGGGCTTGATGGACGACATCTATGACTGGGCTACAAAGTTCAGTGAACGGTTGGATGAAGTTGAAGACTTGCTCTCTGAAAACCGTATCTGGAAGCAGCGCACTGTGGACATTGGAATCATCACTGCGGAGAATGCACTTGACTGGGGCTGCAGGTACAGCTGAACCAGCAAAGTAGTGCTTGTTAAAAGTGGGCATTATAACCATCTCACTCAAGGCAGGTCTAACGGTCTCACTTTCACATTGGTGCTCCCCTGTACCTGCACAACAAGCTGATTAAGTTCTGGAAAGATTGCATTATACCCCTGACACATGGGTGCTGTAAAGTCTTTAGGTAAGGGGACATCTACCAGAAAGGCGTTCAAGCGCAATGACACATGATAAAGGAGTATTTCCCTTAAGGCAAAGTTTCTTTGTGGGAAAGGAGATCGCGCATCTACCTTTCAAGCGGAAAAGGAGTTACTCTCGCGCACAGCATGCACAACTCGTCAATAGAAGAAAACCTGCCACACAACTGCGGTGCCCCATAAGTACTTTTTTACCTTGCAAAAATGTTTTAATTTTTAGCGGTAATGCGATTTGTCGAATGGTGAAGATTTACTCTAGCTATACTCCAAACGCTCGCATCACGTCGCTAGTGCCGCCATGTTGAATTCTGCCAGTGTCATTTCCTTCGTCTTCTTCTTGGTGTGTTAGCATCGTGAAACCATCATTCGTTGCGCACATAGGCCCACCTTTCGCGGTTGGCGGCTCGAGAGGACACTGCCGAAGCAGTCAACATGAAGCATGCTCATGATGAGTGGACGTTTAATGTCTTCCACTTTCGTCTTGGCAGCGTTTATGTCATCTTCTAGAGATCCGAGTGTGACAAGTGTCAGAGTGACCGCAGCTTTTGCTTCATTGCTAGCGTGTCGCTGAGCCATGATATCTGCAGTTCTGTCATGCGATCACAATTGTGCGAATAACACATTCAGTAAAATGCGTTACGCCTGCACACACGAAGGAAGGGACAAAAATATGTGAAAAAGGAAGATAGAAACATGGCCTGCACCCTAATAAACAGCATGCACAGCTATTCTAATACACTGTAGCATAGCAAAACACCGACTTTGCATAGTTGCTGGACCAATTTAAATTGCTTCTAAGAGCATAAAAACGCAAATAAAATAAACTAATAAGCGCATTATGAGCCATCAACAATGAAAAGTATGTTTTGGGGTTCTGCAGTAGCTAAATGCAATCTAAATACGCAGCTTTATAAAAATGTCTTCCCTCTTTCTGCTTTGACAAGCAGCACTATTTTTCTTGCAGTGTTCATCTGAGGAAGCACCTAAGGAAGTTAGTGCAGTGCCGTGCATCATCGGCGCAACTCCTTTCTGCAGAGGGTCCTTCAGAGTAACAAAAGGGGTTTACTGCAAAGGCTTTTAGTTTTGCCTGTGTGTCAGGGGTATTAGACACTCATTCACCTTTACTTAAGCTTTCTTCTATTGATTTATAGATGCTGTAGTCTTGAGAGTTGTACAACTTGAGAAATAGAGAGGACGAAAACACATATAGTAAAAGGTCATGATAGAAGCTGTATTTCAAAAGATTTGGCACTCTCTACTTCTAATGCATGTTGCACCTCATTGTGTGAGATTGGAACGAAAGTGGACTGTGACTGTCACGAGTTAGCTGTCACTTGCTGTTTCCATGGTGGCCTTCTGCACAGTTTAGCAGTGACTATTGGCATTTAAGGATTTTTTCATTCTGACTTGATAACAGAAAAGTGTCTTGTCCTTAAATGCAGAGCCTTCTCCATGATTAGTAAGGTTATGAACATGCCAAGTTTCGAGTGTGATTGTTCACAGCATTTGCTATTCCACTTCCTCCGTACCAGTGGTGTCATGCTTCGTGGGTCTGGCATCAAGTGGGACCTGAGGAAGACGCAGCCATACGATTCCTATGAAGACTTTGATTTTGAAGTACCTGTGGGGCTCAAGGGTGACTGCTATGACAGGTGAGAGCTTGTCTAGGGATTAATTATACACATTTGATGAAATATTCTATTATTTGAATTTAATTGCGCCATGTTACATACTGTTACAAGTCTCCATTGATCAATGCATAATGTCTTCAGGACAGTTGGTGCTTTGTTGAAAAGGCATAATTTTGCTAACCATGTAGTCAAGTGAACATATCCTTGATTGCGTTATTTATCTGCATAACTTTCCACCATGTTGTAAAATGTTGGCTTTTATGCCCTCTGGAAAGAAAGAGAAAGGATACATTTGGGGTTTCATAACCGATAGCTTCATTTTTGTTTTCTTTCGTTCGCACAAACTACCATTGTAGTAAAATGCATTTCTGCCATTGCTGAATAATGAAGTTGCTTCTGCAAAATTCTGCACACTTGGATTTGATTAATTTTCCAACATACCATGAATCATTCTCAGTAATACGAATTCATGAACAAAATAATCTTTTACTTGGTGTTAAGCTGGAGGTAGCATAAGATCTTGCTCTCTATTTATGTCCATCCAGATCTGAAATCATGGCCTTTGTTTCATCATATTTTGCTTGGTTTTGAACTATGTGATCTGACAATTCAGGCAAAATGCTGCAGCTGTGAACAGTTGCAAAGTGCAAGAGTCACTTCTGCATTAATTTCAGTAGTGCGCCAATTTGAGATGCTGTTGCTCAGGTATTTATGCCGAATGGAGGAGATGAGGCAAAGCCTGAACATCATCTACCAGTGCTTGAACAAAATGCCCCCTGGTCCAGTCAAGACAGACGACAACAAATGCGTGCCCCCATCGAGGGAAGAAATGAAGGTCTGTGGCACGCTGTTGCACCTTACTCATCGCAATTTGCTTATCTGTTTTGAATAAATATGCTGCATTTAGTATGGCTGGTCTGCTAGTTTGCTAGAGTATGGCTGGTTTGCTATTACCATGCTTCAGTAACATAGGTATCATAGTATTATGTTGCATAGTTTGTCGATTTGCTAAACTTGGTATGGTGACCTGCACTGTGCTCTTGTTACATTATGCATTGTATCACCGGCTTCAGTTAGCAGAACCCTTGAACCTAATAAGGCATGTTATATCTGATAACAAACTGGAATTATGCATTTGCTTTTTGTACCATGCACAGAGCACTTAAGTTAGAAATCCACAATAATACGAGGGTTGATTCAGAAATAAGGTTCCCAAAGAGCTCCAGCCACACTGGAAGATGCGAGGCGAAATCCGGCAACACTGCTGCGCGCGGCTGTTCCCCGCTCATTCTTGGCTCAGCAGCCGTCCGATATGGAGGTTCCCATTGTGGATCCCGCCAAGTGCGAGATTAGTTCCGCAATTCTCTTTTTCCATGCCAAAGGGATTCCACCCATGGAAATTCATTGTCATTTGACAGAGGTGTATGGTGACAATTGTATGTCCGTTAAACACGTCCGAAAGTTGTGCAGGGAATTTAGTGCTGGTTGGATGGAAGTCCATGATGAAGAATGGAGTGGAAGACTGTCAGTTTCGGAGGCGGTTATCAAGATGGTCCAACGCGAAGTGCTTCAAAACAGGAGGACCACTGTCCGTGAACTTGTTGCTCAGGTTTCTGGGAGTTCTTGCGGTACAGTGGAAAGAGCTTTGACCGAAAAATTGGGGTATCACAAGTGTTGTGCTCGATGGGTACTGCAGCTATTGACATCAGACCACAAGGAGAAACACCTTGCCTGTGCTCGCCAGTTTCTTCAAAAGTGTCAAGAAGATAAGGAAGGATTGTTGGACTCCATTGTTACGGGAGACAAAAAGTGTGTGTTTCATTTCACTCCCGAAACGAAACAAAAATCCAAACAGTGGAATCACCCAGAGTCACCAGTTGCAAAGAAGTTCAAACAAACTCCTTCTGCTGGCAAAGTCATGGCCAGTGTTTTTTGGGATCGTAAGGGGATACTGCTGATCAATTTCATGGAACATGGGACAACAATCAACCCAGGCAGTTATTGTGCAACACTAAGAAAACTCAGGCAAGCTATCCAGAACCACTGGAGAAGACGACTGGCAGCCGGTGTAACGCTGCTTCACGACAACGCCCGACCTCACGTCTCCCATCAAACCCAGGAACTTTTGACAATCTTTGGGTGGACTGTCATGCCCCACCCACCATGCAGTCCAGACCTCGCGTCTAGTGATTATCACTTGTTCCCCAAGTTAAAGGAATATTTGAGTGGCCAACGCTTCAGGAGCGACGATAAAGTCAAAGAAAAGGTGAAACGCTTCCTCAGTGGTTTGGCGGCGGAGTTCTAAGACATTGGGATACAGAAATTGCAGCACCGTGTAGAAAAAGATGGCAATAATGTAGAAAAATAGAGAAAAGTTTCATCTTTGCAATGATTTAAATTTCTATGAGAATAAACAATGTTGTTTATTTCAAAAATTGATGGGAACCTCATTTCTGGATCAACCCTCGTATCTGCACTTTTATGTTGTTAGAATAATGTGTGGCAGAAGTTTGGAAACTGAGGCATTTTTAAAGAATCATAATTCAGATAAGGTAACAAAAAGAGGCAGAATACGTGTCTGGGCCAATAAGAGCACGACGCTTTGCACATTGTTGCATGCCACCTTACGCATCTGTATTGGGACGAGGGATAACATTCTCAGACAATCACTTTAGGGGATACTTTCACTTTTGTGAGGACATTCCTGGCACCATGCCAAGAATTCTGTCATGTGTAGATGCTGTTGTGCCTGGCGCTATTCACACAAAATCTTGAATGGTGCTGCAAGCTGCTAAAGCTGAGGTGCCCAGTGTATGCCAATTATTTTGCATACCCTGGCTGAACTATATATATTCACTTATATAACTTGTTTCACTGCCTACATTCCTTTATCTACATGTCCCAGACGTCAATGGAAGCCCTCATTCACCACTTCAAGCTGTTCACTGAGGGTTACCAGGTTCCTCCAGGTGTAACATACACTGCTGTTGAAGCGCCGAAGGTGAGCCACAAATCGCTGCATTACAGTTGAACCTTGATCTAATAAACACATGTATAACTAGTTATTGAGTACAGCAATGCAAATTAAGATCTGGTTGGCCATGGTTCACTTGAATTAGTATCCATGGTTTCATTTTAATGCTCTGCAAAATGTGACACAGTTTCTCATCTGTCAAATTCAGTGGCGTGATTGATCTGGACATTTGACATACTGGCATGAAAATGTATGGAAGTAGCGGTTGAGGGTACTTCACCCTACTTTCACGGTGTTTGCTGCAGGTATTCACTTGTATTCTTCTAAAATATCACCGTATAAGGAAACTGTCTTTGTCGCCACCTAGCATTAATGTCAAGTTAGCAATGTGAGCTAGTACCTTGTCATTATCCTTCCATTATGATCATTATTTTCATAGTCATTTAGCCAGCTATAGCTGTATTAGGGGGCACTTGAGGCTTTTCAGTGGCCCAGTACAAGCTTTTTATTTTTAAGCAATTTAACTCACCACTGACAAAAAAACAAACTTGCAAGTGAACAGTGGGCTCTTTGAAGACTAAAAAATATGCAGGGTGTCTACCGACCGGGAAAACCGGTCTTCTCAGGGATTTTGAGTAGTCTGGAAAAACTCAGGGAAAACTCAGGGAATTTGTACCTCTATCAGGGAAAATTGGTAATTTTGTTGAAAGGGTCGAAAGTCGCGGTAATGCTGGCTCAAGTAATAGACAGGAATTGTAATGAATCCTATTTGACGCCCTGTCGAAGGCTGGAGGAGTTTCCAGTGTACAGTCAACGACCAAATTCGCGATGCCCGATAATTTGGACAGCTTCGCGGCACCACCACGTACCCCATAGGGTCAATCTATCAGAACGTTTGAAATTTCGGACGCGAGAACCCTTTGCCGTCCGATTTTCCTGACTTTTTGCCGTGACCACAGGTCCGAAACGGCATTAATCAAAGCCATCACCACTGCCGTTTTGATTACTTCGCCGCCTCAAACCGGCGCTCTCGCACGCAGATCCGCTGGCAGCCGTAGCCACCACTGCGGCAACGCTAGACCTAGCTGCTTCGACTTTCGCTGTTAGCTCCTTGCCGTTAGGTGCCGTGTTTTTCATTGAAAGAATTCACTGCTGTTAGCAATGGTACTGACTGCACCTTTGTGGTTCTCGAGATTGGCTTAGAAGCTTGGAAAGCACGGTGCATTGCATAAAGCCGGTTCCTGAAAGTCAGCTTCGCCTCTATACAGAAATGTTACTTGGTGAAGCATACGAAAATGTATTACAGTGAAGCATAACAAGAGTGGGAAGGGGCTATTGCCACAGGACACAGTATGTATTCCTTAATTATGCACGCGTGCATCCGGTATCTTCTGTTACAGTACGAGCACCGCTATGCCTAATACGTGTACCGACAGGCCTTCAGAGCGTTTTCGAACGTGCCTGTGGCGGTTTGAGCCCCTTAAGGGCAGTAAATGACATGCATTAATTTTTTCCAGCTGGCTGATTTTTCGGACGTTTTCGCGGTCCCTAAGGGGTTCGAAAAATCGAATTTGGACTGTGCAACTGACCGAGAATTAAGATGCTTCAAATGGTCCGTGGGGTGAACGAGTGGCGGAAAGAAGACAAGAAAAGAAAGAACCTACATATTGAGGAATGAACAGGAAAGGAAGCGTGCTGCCGCCGTTTTGAAGGAGCTTGAGCTAAACAAAAAAGTGTTGGCTGATGCCGAGATGCAGGTGTCCCTCATCCAAACCAAAATAAACTTTTTAAAGCAGTGAAACACAACACTGAGGCGTTGTATGCGGGCTGACAGTATGTCAGTACAGTTGAGGTTGACTTACGAGCTGTTGGGAAAGAATCTCAATTGTGACAAAGTTCGGGCCTCACATCACTGAGCTTGCTATCAGTTGATAGAAATCGCTCATATTCGAAAATATTTGATTCGGTATGCATCTCCTTTTTATTCGTATTTGAGGATGTCGGATCCGACTCGATTTGCAACTTTTTTCGGAGACATTTTATTTGCTGTGCATTTTACTAACCCCTCCTTTGTATCCTCTTTTTGAATAAAATAAACACTACTCCTTAGTATTTAAACTGAATTAAGTTGTTGTTTTTTTAATTTTTTCATATGCTTAGAGAGTGACGGCATCGGGCGACGTGGTTTCAGCCCGTCTTGACATAAAATATAGCTCTGCGTCACTCAGGGAAAACCTGGAAAACTCAGGGAATTTGGAAATGTCAACTTGGTAGACACCCTGCTAAAAACTATGTGTTGTCATTGTCTAACAAGAAAACACAGCCGATTCCTTAATGGAACTTGAATGCTGCAGTTATTGAGAAGCATTCTCTGTTTTGTATGCTAAGTGATTTTTTTGTCATTCTGTACAACAAGCTACATATACCCCTGTGATACCCTTGGAACATATTGTAATAACACTGCTGGAACAATTAGTAACATTAACAGCTGCTGCCATAGACTGCTTTGCTGCCTTCAGCATTGAGCACTTGAGTTGCGTTCCTAATACATCATGGCTCATGCACCCCATTTGCAGGGAGAGTTTGGTCTGTACATGATATCAGATGGAAGCAGCCGCCCCTATAGATGCAAGATCAAGGCACCTGGTTTTGCCCACCTGGTAAGCATTTGTCATGGAAGGACTTTGATGCCAATGAAATATCAGATGTGGGAACCGGCTGGTGTCAAAATTTCGATTGCATTTTCTATTGCAGCAATAGCTGTTATGGGGTTCTAAGACACTTGAAATGACATGCCTTACATTGTATGTAACTGTAACAGGTGACCATGTTGGTGCTCAGGGCAGTGTTTTCACTAGATTTGCTCATGTGTTAACTACAAGCATAGTAATTCTAATACATGCTAGATTAATTTATTTCCTGGTTTGGTAAACCACTACACAATCTAACTTAGGATCCCTTTGAAGATTTCAAAACTGCACAGTGTGTAGTAGGAAACTTAAAACGTACTTATACCACTAAAGCATACTATAGCAAATATAAAATAATAACAGCATCAAAACTTTACGCTTATAAATTATTCCTTAGAATTTCGTGGCAATTCTGGCCAGATAAATGTTCCTTTCAAGGCAAATACCATAGTAAAACAACAGGCTATAACGTTAGAAAAAGTCTGTGTCGCAGAACAAAACACAGAGATCAAGAACTGACAGTGCAACTTCTTAACCTTCTAAACAGCTACCCCTTAGTATTGGACCTACTAATTCTGGAATTTCAGAGCAAAGTTTTAAGAGGACGGTAAAAGAATTGTTCCTACCAGAAGACTAATACAAAATGTCAAACTACAAGTATAAAATATTTCGCTTATGTTTTTATTTTGTGTTTCAAGTGCTTAGCAGACTCATGAATTTTGTATTGAACTGTTCAAAAATATGTGTACTAGTTTAATATCATGTGTGCTCTCTTGAATGTCTGCCATTTTCGCCATACAGGTGGCACAGCCTAGTCAGGCAAACGTTTGCCTTTAGCTGTGCACCCTAAGACAATCTCAATGTTGTCTTAGAATAAATCGGTAAAGAAAACAAGAAACTTAATGGCACTGGACAGTGGTGCTATGGCCGTTGTAATGATCCATTCTTTCCACCTTCATCAGAGGCTTGGTGTGACAGGTGATGAAATGGATCAATGCAAAATACAGCCCCTGTACTCTTTGTGCTCTTTTAAAGTCAGTCAGTCTTTTCATGAACGATGCAATGCACAAGTTCTATGTTCTTTCTGAAAACGTGCTGTTATGGGAGTTGGTTATTTGATGGGCTGAAACCTCTAAAGCGCAAACACAGTTCCTCATAGAGGAAAATTAGAACTACCTGCTTACCATTATTTCTGGGCATGGGGAGTATATAGTATATAGGAGGCAGCCAGCTACCGTTAGACGTCAGGTCCAGCAGTCGCCGTTCCCACACTCCACACTAGGGCGATGCCGACTGTGCATTTGTACAAGAAAGAACAGTGGAATGTCATTTGAGTGAAAGCTTATTTAGTGTAGTAGTTCGTTAATTATTGATTGAGTTGCTGAACTATCCACAACTAAAACCTACTCCTGCATATCATAACAGATAGCCTATGGTAGTGTTTAAGTCAGAATTTCGAGGTATCAAACTCGGCAGGATTTGCATGGCCAATGTGTTAACCATAGGTAGCTTGCAGGAGTAACATGGCAACATTTTTGTTGGAGGGTGAAAATAGCACTTTGAAGACTGCATGGGCACCGTGAGCATGTACAGCATCATTCATCCACCTATGTTTGCTCATCTGGAAAATTTTTTCAAAAGGTGAGAAATTTTATATATGGTGAGGCCTCCATAGCAAGACACATTTAGCCCCCTTACCTTCATGTTTGGCAGATGAAGCCTCAGTACGTATTTAATAAAGTATTCTCACCGAATGCACAGGTATTCAGAAGCAGTGTTACCTAATGCTTCCTTTTTGTCTTTTTTTTTTTTGTGTGTCTTACAGTCTGCCTTGGACTTCATTGGCAAGAATCACATGCTGGCTGACATTGTCGCCATAATAGGTAAGCCTGTAATGAAAGCCCTGTGCTCTGTGGAGTTGTGATTGCATGAGCCTGTGCTTCTTTGTGGCAGGAAATTGAACAGTATCAAACCAGTTAATGACAGCAAAGGAGAAAATGAGTTATCTACACAACCTTTAGGAGGATTTGCTTTATTGAGGCTCTGTTTTGCTCTGCATACTTTTTAGCATGAGGGAAAAAAAATTGTGTTTCTACTAAGAAATGCTTATATATATTGCTTTTCATTATGGAACATATACATGACTGCTTTTGCTGACACTAGTCTTTCATCGGGTCCTTGCTGCTCGGTGAAAGCTGGAGTATGATTTCTTTGTTGTGTGGACTGTCTTGCTTGCGTTTGTGTGCCATACCTCTGCCATATCAGAGAATGGTCATAGTAGAAGTAATGCTGTCTCGGAAGATGCAGGCATCACAATGTGTAATGCTTGTGTGTTACGTGGTCATGATTTAACTTTTCGTGCTTTTCTGTGAGAATTAAAAGCTGCCACCCCTGAATGGAACAGGTAATCTGATGAGAGCTATGCCACAGCTAGAATAAATTTCTAAGAAAAAGCAGACTGTGTTATTCAAATAAACAGTCGCCTTTCATATCACGTCAGTGACATCCTGCTTAAGTAAAAAAAATCAAGTGCATTAGATTAGCTTAGACGCAATCATTTCTAGCTGCAGTAAGTGTATTTACTTATGCACTTGTCATGCTGGCTTGAAATGAAGTGTTCGTGGACAACCCTTTTGCCGACTCTTGAGGCATGCATGCAGTCACTGCATTAGTCATAACATTGTAAGCTCAGTCTGTGGTTATTTTTCTTTGCTGTTGACCAAGTGAACCTACTTATTCCGTTAACCAATAAGTGGACAGGGAGTTGCGGCAGAAAAGATAAAAATGATAAAGCTGCTAACTTGGTGTTTCATTTTCCAGGTACGCTAGATATTGTGTTTGGAGAAGTCGACCGCTAGCACCGAAGAACATGCGATTCGAAGACGTAGGCATGTGCAGTTCTTTAGAAATGTCGAAGTCTTGTGGCTTGCTTGTGTGGCTAACAAATTTTGTAAATACTGTCACCTGAATGCTACACTAAAGGATTGAATAAAGGCATACGTTTCAATTGAGTGCTGTTTACATTATTGGCGAATGGTCATGTATGAGCGGTGAGCTGTAAGTATATTGACTGCTCAGTGTTGAAATCACTATGGCAGGTGATAAGACAGCATATGAGAATAAAGTAGTCTATGGGACCTTGATGGGACCAATGGAATTAATGAAACTATCTGATCGGTTTAATTAAAAGAAGAGGCAGAAAACATGTCTAAGCACAGTATGGCTTCATATGGCAACATTTTACCTGATTCTAATATGCATCCCAATTTTTTAACAAGAAAAATTTATCATGCTTCCAATTCAGGCAATTGGAAACGAATGAAACCTGTAGCGTCTGCCTTCACAAAATGGGAATTTATTTACATTTAGTTGTTGTGCGTCATTCTCAGACAGTTCTTTATCACAATGGGCTACGTGCTATGCTGACTGTAAAGTGCGTTTCACATTTCTCAAATGACTCCGCAACCATTGAAAATGGGATGGTAATCTATGCCTAGATGAACAAGTTTGTCATGCCATGCAAGACAGTGACATGTGAAGAATACATAACACAGCTCCATTGCTTAACTTGGCACTTAAGATAACTTCCCTTTTGAATGCAATTCCATAAGAAAAGTGGTGCATCATCATTGCCAACCTGTGCAAAAGCTAGCAAAGACGGTGAAAAATTTTTCTGTTGCCATGATGATGCTGGCTATGACAGGCTATTACCAATGCTGCTAACATGGTTTTGGTTTCGTAATCTAATGTAATGTGCAGGCAGTTTCCAGACCCATTTTTCGTGAAACAAAGGCGCACGTCAGAATTGGGCAAATACATTGTTCGTTACGAGCTGTCGCTTTCACTTCTAACTGCTGAGAAGGCAGGGCATTGCAGCCATTGGGCTCACTATTAAAGGAGCTCTGAAACACTTTTTATTGAAGTAATTACACTATTTCAGAAATACTTTCCTGCAAAAATTACTTCACTGCATTCAGCAGAAGCGGAATTATTGGCAATCAAGCACGGCCTCCACTGTGCTCCCGTTCCTTCTTCAATGCCTTGCACTGCGAAGGCTACGGCAGAGTGGGGCCTACCCACAATGCTCTGCTTTCTAAATGCCACTGTGGCGCACAGTCCAAATTTCATTTTGGATGTTAATGTAGACACCACAACTTCTGATTTGGGTGCCTATAGCGCTCTAAATGCAAGCCAAATGCGGTTGTCCTCAGCAAGCCGCAGTGCACTTAGCCAATGTACTCGTGGAGGCACCCCGAGGCAGCTGCGGTATCTACCCTACATAGCAGATAGCAGCTACCAATAGCAGCCCCATGTGGGAATCCACTTTATTACGAAATAAAGCATCCAGAGGAGAATGAGGAGCAGGCTTTTGCTGAAAAGAGCGTTTGAGAGAAAGGTCACTTTGCACTCCACTTGCGAGCTCCACGCATTGCGTACGATGGCAAAACTTGGCCGAGATGTTCACAGCAATGTGTGCTACCCACAGACCAGGTTATTTCGCCAAGCCCGAGGGGTGGTTCAGGGCCCCTTAAAGGTAAGGTGCATGTGTGCTCACCAGTCAAGTTAGAATTATTTAGAGGGGGCCAATTTCAGGATTGAAACCCAATTAATGCAAGTGTACTGTATATACCAACTCTTACATTTCTCTTTGTCAGTTTTCTTTCACTAGTTTTGTAGTGCATATATATATATATATATATATATATATATATATATATATATATACCGTATATATACCATATTTGCTTGTATAATGATCGCACCCCTAAATTTTGTCGTAAACATTCGATTTCTTTCCCGTGTAATGATTGCACCTCAAACTTGTCAAACGATATGTCATGTGCCAAGTGATGATCACGCTTACCATCTGTCGAGTTCTGTTGAATGCTACGCGAACAACCCTTGAAGACATACCAAGTGGTCTGCACGCACCAACCATTCTTAAGCAGATGCCCCATTTCATTCCTTTCATCACTTCCATGAAGAAAAAAAGCTACAACCAAACTTGCCTTAACTTTATTATTTGTAGGCTTTATTATAGTTGTGGTCAACGACAAAAAGGCGCCTTTCGATTCTTCTCCTCTGCACTCGTGGGCATGCAACAAAGATAGTAGCTGCGTTTACACCGATACGTTAGAAGTGTACCCTATTCATACGTCAACACTTGTAACACAGCTAAGATATTCGCCCACCCTGAGCAGAAACGTGCCGTATTAGGATAGTAGTGTAGTGAAGACAAATGTCACAGTTTTCGCAGCACGCGCGCCATGCGTTTCTATTTCACTGGCAGCTAAGTGTGCCCATCTCTGTTTCTGTCCCCTCAAAGTGGACATGGCTACTTTATCGCCACAAACTTGCAGATATTAGCAATATTATTCATTACTGATACGGAAGAAACTGTTTCAGCGCATGTAATGTACTAAAGAGAAGAAAAAAAGATTCTGTTTGGCTTGCTCTGCTGGCCGCCATTTTTGTTTTTGTGTCCCGCACAGTTACAGTGGCTGCTTGTTGACTTGTCATCACACAGCAAATGCGGGATGAAAAAGAAAAAGTTCTTATCGCAGAAAATGTAACGCACGTAATGATCGCACTCCTGAATTTGCGTCATTTCTTTTGACAAAAAAGTGCGATTATGAAAGTAAATGCGGTATGTGCACACACACACACACACACATACATATATATATATATATATATATATATATATATATATATATATGAATGGCATGCTGTAGCAATTGACGTTGGCTCTACGAATGATTTGTTTTTATGCAGCCTAGGCAAGACAGTCTTATTGATTTCGCGCCATTTTGTTCATAGTAGGCCTAGCAGTTTTATGCATAATTAGAACTTGTCTTTACTGGCACTTTCATTGAAGTATGGTATACAGTAAGACTTCGGTCATGCATTGTGGAGAAAAATGCGAGAAAGAATGTACTAACCGAGAAAACATAAGATCCGAAGTAACTTTTCAAAAAATGTCGCAGTGTCACCCGAAAGGCGAAACATCGATTGCAACAGCAAATTAGTCGACAGCCATACGAAGTAAGGATAGTAGTTTTATCAGCCGTATAAACTTGTAAACATAGGCATACTAAATAAATTAACAAGCAACGTGTCAAGTGCACACAAGCAAACATCAAGACATCTCACTCGATGACCACGGAAACTCTGTCAGAATGCTGGAGTGAGGAAGTGCGGCAGCAGCAACAAGCGAATTGACCTTCGTGCTGCATCTCTCATCAACACGAACCAAGCCGTGAAAACAGCGTGCGATGGACTATGTCCCTGTTGCAGATGGCTTTCAAGATACAGTGGCCCGGATGGGCGCGTGCGGGCACAAAACACCCCCTTCCCTGAGCTTTGTTTGTGACAGAAGACTGCGTGCTTCCTCCCCGCTTACCTCCTTTGCGTGCATGATTGAGCCGCAATTGCAGGCTCACACTTGTATATACAGCACATGGCGCACTACAGCGATTTTATCGCCCTTGGACTTTATATGGAGACTCATGGCTACGTCGATGGCAGGAATGCATCTGGAGTGTCCATTTAATTGATATCACAATGAAAAATTTACCGACTCAACTGTATTTGACATCTGTGTAATGCGAATTGTTATGCATGGTGCACAAGACACCAATGCGTGTTGAGCTGGTCAGGATTCGGTGGCCCGAGACACGTTATAACACGACAGCATTAAGGGCAGTGTCGCAGATAATACAGCGTCTGCGACATCCCGCATCTATTTTCCTGCGAGTGAAAAACCATTTCAAACCACACATGCCCTTCGTGTAGCGCAGAGACGTTACTGAACTAATTTCTTGAAGTTAATTGCACCAAAGAAGTAGTAAATTATGGCTTACAACCCACAGGGACGATAGCATCTGGCTGTAATTTGAATATACGAGAAAACAATTCTGTTACGCGGAAACTCAAACAGAAACCCCTTTTCCAGCATTCCTACCAGTGTTCAAAGAGTATTCAAAGCGCTTTGTAATGGCAAGACTGAAAATTACAGTAATATTTGCTGTCATTTTTGTGAGCATATATTTTTACTTGCATCCACTAAATGTCTTAGCTGAGCTGTCTTACAGCCAGATAGCTTTTAAGAGCTTGTTACGTTGTCTTATCTCTGCACACATAACATATGTCATAGAATGCATTAAGGATTGATCCGCTTCCCATAAGATTGTACTGGATAAATTATATTTAATTTACTGCTTCCTTTAAAGATATAATGAAGATTTTGCAAACAGTGGTTGCACTCATGGCCTCAGTCAGGCTAGTTTGGGTCTTACACGCACGCACTTGGCTCCAACAGCGGTGGCTGCTGACTTGACTCTGTTCCTTACTATGGCGCGTACCCACTACGGGGGCATTAGAAATGACAGAATCAAGTTTTGACGGCAAGTTCGGATATGAATGCAGATCACTTATACACAAAAGAATATTACCAAGAATTGCATAGGCTGCTAATGGCACGCAGAAGAAGCAATTCACTACAGTCGAACCCACTTATAACAATATATGACACTATATAACAATACGCCACGAAAATTCCATTGTTATAACCAATAATTGTTATATCCTTGTTGCATGAAAAAATCAAAATACGGGGATAGCAGACCTGATGCTATAATGGTGGGGAGGCCAGTGCCACTCCCCATCATTTTCCTCAATCCGGCTGCTGATTGTGTTCAGTCGTTTACTGCTTCCTGGGTGCTCGATCGCATCTAACAAGCCACGGCTGTCAGCGTTAAAGAATGGCACTGCTATAACAACTGCAAAGAGGGGTCACGAGTGGCAAGCGATATGCGAGCACCGCCGATGCATTGCTTTCGTGGCCCCAAAAGGTGCCTTTTAAATGTCGCGAGAAGGCTGCCGCAGCAGCCTGTCAGCTTGAGACATCCAGAAGAAACGCTGAGGCGAGATCGCCACAAGCATCTCGCCAAGTATTGGCTTGCATGAGAAAACTTTACGTCCATCAGCCTTGCATGCTTTATGCAAAGCTTGCCGACATCCTTCTCCAAGGCATCCAGGTGCTCCACGTAGTGCAGCGGAAGGTCCCTCTCGAAAACAAAGCCCCAGAGGAAATGAATCATCTGCCGGGCCTCCTGTGAGGACAATGTTGAGGCAGCTTGGCCCTATCGTGTCATCGCTGCCATCGTCGCCGTCGCTATCCGATGCAAGCAGATTTGCGACCATCGCCTGATCGGTTAAAAGCACTTAGTTTCCAAATCTATAGCCGTGCACTTTCTTTTCCCTGGCAACATTGTGCATTGCAGATTATAGCGAGCGCATCGGCCATCTTCCATTTTGCCAGCGAGTCAAACCAACGGTTGGTCAAACGACACTGAGAAACCGCATGGCCAGGAATGTTTTCGACGCAACAAAGACAAATGCGAGCGATTAAGCTGTTAGCAGAATTGCGCTGACTGAAAAGCCAAAGGGTAACATGTGAGCAACTTGCGAGCACTGCAGCTGCCGCAGTCCATTAGTTTTTTGGAGAGTGGGGCGGCTTGGGGCTGTGGCCGTAGCACATTCATGTTCGGAGGGGTGAAAGAGTGACGGGAGAGAGGCGCGTTGATATGGCTGGAAAATGAACGCAAAGCGGCTGTTCAAGCAGCGGCCCATCGTGCAGCGGCTCGAATTTTTTTTTTTTTTCAAGGCTTTCGCATTTCGCTACCGTTCGGCTCGGACACCCAGCAGCCAGACTTCATCGTTATGACCGATAATGCAGCATCGGGGCATTGTAGTAAGCCGGTTATTTCACCATGGAAAACATACAAAAGTTCACGGTACAGCAGCTTCTCATTGTTATAACCGATATATCGTTCAAACCGGTATTGTTATAAGTGGTTTCGACTGTATCAGCGGACCCAAACACTGACAGCTGGCCACTTGTAGGCAATAGCCAAATCAGACACTGAGTGGAGTTCGATCGTTGAAATCACTTTTGCTACCGCAAGTATGGCTAAGCAAGCGCACAAGCTTGCGCAACTTCTTGGCATTTTGCATTCTATGATTAATGCACAGAAAAAGTAAGTACACAGGATGTAGTGCGATGAAATCCTCTGAATGTGTTATTTGGCATGCAGCAAGTTTTCCCACTGGAAGCAGTGCCCCGAATTTGAAAATTAAGGGAAATTTTTAATAAATTTCATATGAGCCAGATAATAAACAACAAATAACCTGGTAGCAGAAGAGGAATAGTGAATGAACATTGTAGGTCTTGATCATATATTATACCATATTTCTTTAACAGCTTGGCTAACATTGGCTTGGGCATCTTGTATATTCCATGCCATGTTTTTACACAATATACGCAACATACAATATACAAATGAAAGCATAATACAAAATTTGCAATAGCTAGTATTATGTCAATATAAGCACGAGCTTTAGTTTAGCGACTGTACAGCGATTTGGAACATTGTTTTTATTGCCGCTGTAGTGGTTATCTGTCCCGTCACCAGGACATAAATAATGGTACTTGCTCCTTCAAGATTTGTTACTTTAGTAATTATCAGGCCACTCACTTCCCTTAATTCTTGCACAGCACATGGCATTCTTGAAAGGCATGCATGTAACAATATGTGTACACGTAGACAAATTGCCACAAGCAGTGAAAAAAAATTTGCATTTTCACCCGAAAGGTGAAGCATTGATAGGAGTAGCAAATTATTAGTCATAGTTTTATCAACCGTGTATATTGCCGTAAACATTCGCTTACTACATTAGCAAGCATAGCGTCACGTATGCACAAGCAAACGAACAGATCCCACTCGATGTCTGCGAACATTCGCTGTCACAACGCTGGCATGAAGATAGCAGAGGGGAACGAATGCTTCTACTGCCCCTCCCTTCAACGCACGTTCGAAAGTTGAAGTTCAGAACCTCCAGCACTAGGCAGGTGTGAATACAGCACGCATGCAGCCACCATCCTTCTCGGCTCATCCTCACATGCTTCCTCTTGCATCCGCATCATACTGCATGCGGGGAGTGAATAAGATCTTGTCGCACTTGGACTTTACACAGGCTCGCACGGTGACGCCAACAACAACAGCAAAAAATTCACTTGGAGTGTCCATATAATTGCTATCGCAATAAAAAAAATTTTCAGTAAAGCTCATTCTGTCATAACGAGGGTCTCGAATCCGGCAACATTGATGCCTTCAGGTAGCATATGTGGGTTTATTGACCAGTTGCCTTCACCCTAAAAGATCACGTTCTCGTGACGCCTGCAGCAAAAAAGACGTTCCACGTCCGCTGCCAAGGTCTGCGAGTGCTGGCACTGGCTAACACTCCCAGGGTTCTACTAGGACACATAAGTAACCAAGAAAGTGGATGGGAAAACGGCGCCGCGGTAGCTCAATTGGTAGAGCATCGCATGCGAAATGCGAAGGCTGTGGGTTCGGTTCCCACCTGCAGCAAGTTGTTTTTCATCCACTTTAATTTCCATTAATTTATTATTTCTTTATTTCATTTATTAAGCACAAGTAATTTCCTTTATGTTGTCCTTGGTGTCAGTGTTTGTTGGCTTCTTATGATATGACTAATAATAATCGGGCCCCTCGGTTAACCCTTCTCGTCATTCTGTCTAAGCCATTTGTGGCGTACATGATGCACACTAAATGGAGCCAAGTGATGTGCAAGGGCACAACACCCATCTACTAGTACTATTACCGACAAAATTGCAGACACATAAAAAACATTTACTCGTGAATGCAACTTACATGATACAGGCTTGGATGCCACGTAATGAAGTTGAATGCTAAGAACAGAATGTTATGCAGTACTGGTATCACAATCAAGTAATCATGCTTATGAGGTGTTGGGATTCCTTTTGCACAATTGCATTTAATTTGTGTTGGTACCATGCTGCTGCAAGTTCATGCAAGAGAGTCAAACACACGATATACTTCTTTTAGAGTATTTATTCAACAATATAAATGTTATACAAGCTGTCCAAAAAATGTTAACGGTCATATTTTCCTCAAACATAACGCTGATTGAAATGTACATCATGCACGTTTTTGCTGCTAGTTGATCAGTGGCAGATTCACAATAAACATTGCATATACATTTAATCTGAGATATTGTTATTTTTCTTGTGATGGTGCCCTGCAAAAAACAAATGCATAAATATATGAATATGCAGCTTGTATCATGTAATCTAAGACATGCCAAAAAACAGAAAAGTCTTCCCGTCTTGCCACTTTCACGAAAGTGCAAATTAAAGGACTTGCAAGGTTTGTGCGAACAGCAGGCCAATATCCATCATGTTTGTCAATGTCATTAGCCTGCTGCTAATATTAGAAATTTAATGTCATTACATATGAACATTTGAATGAGTTCTGAACTCATTCAAACGTAGTTCAAATGTGATAGCATATTCTCTACAAAAGCAGCAACAAGCAAGTACACAATTATTTTTCATCTACAACATGCAAATTATAATGCTAAAATATTTGATGTGATAAATTTATTTCTTCAAAAAAAGCTCTACCCATTGATATTAAATTTGTTGTGTCAAATTTGGTCATGCTGTTCACAACTGACCATAGCTAGCTTGAGCATTGTTTGTAGTTATTATATGGATAACTATCACTTGCTTACTGATAACAAAGTAAAATATTTAAATTAATACAGTTGAACGTTAATATAACAGGTATAACGAACTAAATATTAATTTGACTAGTTGTGCTTTATTTGAATGGTGCATTCTCACGCTATTAGTCAACCTCCTTGTCTCTCCTGACAACGAAATTAAGAATGCGGGATCCAACATGGTATCGGTTTTAGTGAAGCAAATTATTTTTGTTCACACATCACTCAAAATATATGTTCTGGTAGCAAAAATTGCTACCAGAACAATTGCTACCAACCGGAAATTTGGTTAGTGACTGTGTCAAACACAGTCACTAACCAAATTTTTTCACACACCCAATACTTGTGACTTGCACCATTCCTAAGGCACTTTACCCCTAGCACCAATGTATAACAGCTATAAGCTAAATTTCGCACGTCACATAGTGTTTCAGGCATGACCAGCAGTGTGATGCCATAAACATGGCGGCCGTGAACAATGTTGCCATCATGTTGACTAACATGAAACCGCAACTTTGGTGGCATACTCGTAACACAATGCTGGTTAGGCATAATGGAATAAGCAGTGTGGCTGGCAGAGTGGCCGGTGACGAGTTGTTGCAGGAAGCTCACTGCCAATATGTTCGCACTCATAGCATGAAATCAGGCACACAGGCTAGATTAACAGCTGTAATAGCAGAGTATGGATCCACTTATGGTTCTCTCAGCGTTCGAAAAGTCCGTTGGCAGCATGTATGTTTATATGGTCGCACTCGCAGACCTTATTTGTGATCGAGCACGAGATCAAACGCACAAGCTAAACAGTGCTACAGTAATGGAGTATGGATCCACATGTGCTCCCCTCCACGACTGAAAAGTTTGACGACAGACGCCTTGGCTGGACTGCAGTTGGCAAGCCAACATGCCGATTCCACGCGACAACAGCAATCGCGTGGCTGTGTATTCACAGCTGGGGAGAGTGTGTATATGTACCGTGTATTGTAGTTCCTATGCCTCATATTGGCACAGCAAGATGTCAACGGGTCATCGAAATCCACAGGAGACCCTTTACTGGCTTGTTGGAGGCACCATGCTTGCGTTTCTTTTGCATAGACTTGATCGAGATTCTTTTTCTGCCAATATTTGTGTGCATGCTCACAATGAATACTGAATACAGTACAACCTCGTTCATACGTTTTCGGAAAAACAGCAAGAAAAACATATGATCCGAAGTAACTAAAGAAATAGGCAGACTCAGTCATTGTTGAAATCTACATAACGCAAAGTGTTGCATAGATCGTTGCGGCAGGAGACACCGATGTGCATTGAGCAGGTGGTGTTCCGGTGGCCCGAGATGCATATTGTTTTTTTCCTATTGCGTGGTGTTTAAAAACGACGGGAAACCGAAATGAACTCAAGCTGGTGGGCGACGCCACATGCCACCTGCAGCAGGGAATGGTGGCGCATTTGGATTATCGCTTACAAAAGCGTCCAGTATGGCACCAATGGCACTACGCACCATGCACTGTAAAAGAGATAAGTGAAGATGCTTATCGCAATAGGTTTGGCGGCGATAGCTGTGAGTGCAGCATGTGACGACCTGGGCGGGGATTTGCTGGCACCGGAATAAGAAACTGTGCACACTGTCATTTTCACGTGAGACAGGCGGCTATATACTGTTTGCGATTGTTTTCTTGTTCATATGGTATCCTGCAGCCGAAAAGCGTATACAATCGCAGTCTGCAGCAGGAAACGGCAGTGCGTTTTGGTTAGCGCCTATTAAAAGCACGTGCTACGCTTCCAACAGCACCACGCGCTGTGAAACAGATAGGCGAAGATGCTTATCGCAGTAGGATTGGCTGTGATAGCTGTGACTGCCATGTGCAATGGCCTTGGAGAAGATTTTTTGGTACCGAAATGAGAAACTGAGTGCGCACCGGCGCTTTCACGTCAGGTGGGTGAGTGAGTACTGCGGTGAAGCTGCCACGGAGGGCAGCTATATACTGTTCGCGATCGCGTGCGCCTCGTGCATTTTATGTATGCATGGGACCTAGTGGCCGGAAAACATATTGATCACAATTTGGTGCCGTTGGTAAACGTACGAACCAGTAAAAAATAAGTGCAACTTTATTGGGCATTTTTTTTTTGTGTTCTCGATTGTGAACATTGGCGCTGGGAAAACGTATGCAACAGGAACGTATCAACGAGGTTCTCCTGTGTAATGAAGGTACGTTTGTGGCCGATGCGACCTTGTTATAACGAGGTTCAATAGTGTAACAAAGCGCTAGGAGTAAACTCATTGAATAGAAGCAATAATAAGAATGCTTTGCACACTTCCTGACATTTTTTTGGTCTTAATTATGCAATCATTGCTATCATATGCAAAATGAGCATTCCTGTCAAATATCATTTGATGGATCAAATGTCCTCACACACAAATCACATTAAATTCTGTCATGAAAAAGGAGTATAATCGGCTCACACTTGTGAATGTAAAGGGACAGGAACCCCACAAGCTGCGGCACACAAACTCTATTGACTAAAGTGTGAGCACTTGTCAATGGCAAAAATATACAGGCAGAAGGAACACTTTACACATTGTTTTCTAGCAAACCAAGGAATTGTGCGTATGGTCTCACCTTTCTTGTGCTTGGGTGCCTTCAATTCACATGGAAAACTAGCACAGGACCAGTTGCCGCCAGCGCAGACACTACAATTTTTGCATGGAATGAAGGAGCTTGGTTTTACAAGGCAATCCAGAACATTCGGTAAGTCAGTCAGTGCAAGGCATGGGGTTGGAGTTAAAGACAGTACAAAACATAGTTCAAGCACGAAACATCCAGTGTAATGATTCTATCCCACAACTTTTCGATTTCATGCTTCGTCAGTGGTCAAAGTAATGCTCCACCTATGTTATCACGAATATCGGCCAGTTGCAAGTAGATCACAGGAAAAGATTGAAGAAAAGCTAAAGGAACCTTCACAATATGCCAGCCCAAGTGCCTTGGTGCACATATGTAGAGTTTGATGACATGATGACAGCTATAGGAATTGCATCAGAGAAGATGCACTAATGACCAATATGAGCCATCACCTTATTGAACATGGAAAGTCTTATCTTTCCTGAAATCAGCATTGGTAGGTTCCAGTTTTAGACACCTCAGAAATGCAAGTGGCTTTTTTAACTTACTGTCAACATTTTAGTATTTGCGGGCTGCATTGTATACTGCACTAATTTTGACAAGTGTGAAGTTATGCCATCAATCTCAGAATTGTTGTAGCGCAACTGCAGAGTTAAATTACAGAGTGTTTTAGCGTAATTACGGAGCTGCAGACATGACAACACGCATCAATTCTCTCAGAAGTAATGGCCAGACATTCTACCAGACCGCTACCTATACTGCACTTGTATCTGCCGAGTTCCCGTTTCACCAAATGTATAGCCAACATTCCTAAAAGGCATTTTACGTATTGCAAGGAATAAAAAAAGACGCATGTCTAATTCGATAAATCATAATTTGTAATGTAATGAGCAGACTGCAAGCCTTTTACTCAACCAAAATGCACAGGCAAGCATCATTCGGTAGGACATGAGACTACTGAAATTCAGAATGAATTGCTTTCTCTGTGGACTGTTGTGCAAGCATATAAGTTGTAAACTGTTACTAATTTGTGTTCACAAAAGCACGGTAAGTGTGCCTGCTATACAAGTTCTGCATCGAAACAGCTTTAGAGTGAATATGTAATAAGTATGCCTGGTAAAAAGTCCACGCTGCCACTTTCCCTCAAAGCCATGAATCCTTTCCTTCAAATCATACAAGTGTCAGTGCGCACAAATTCCATTCACAAGCACAAAAACCAGAACTGTTGCCACAACAGGTACTCCATAGGCAGACAGGTAATGGCCACATGCTGTGCAAACTGAGGCGATGGCAAGGCAGTAGTTGTGCTTGATAAACATGGTTCAACAATGTTTACCCTTTTACCAGAGGGTTCTTAGACATGACACTCAACTGCTCCGATGGTTTTCTAGTACATGTGAACGTCACGATGCCTGGTAAGTGGTAAGCTCTGGTAAGTGGTAAGCTCTGGTAAGTGCAACATTGCCCATACTATGCTAAGCATGAGAAGTACCATTACGGAGAAAGAAGATCGTCTGGAGGTTTATTCGTTGCATCAATGCTACCAAGATCTCCTGCAACATCACAAGATGCATTAAATTTCTGATGGAAAGTGGTTTCACATTCCACCACTGACTGAATGTATTTCTGAAAGTGATCAATAAAAAGAAATTGTTGCCTGTGCTTGTTGTATTGCTAATAAACAACCTAAACAGTCTAAATACAGTCGACTTCTGTTAGCGGCCTTGACGGGCACGACGAAATTGCTCGAACTACCCGGCGTGTCCAATTAAACAAGGTGCACGAAAAAACCACCCAAACTCTCAAATTCATTTGGCAGCACCTGCCCAAGTCTAACATGCACCCAAATCAAATGTGCGTCCGCTTTCTATGTGTCCAGAGTAGAAAACTAATGTAGAAGTAACGTTAAAGCTCCTAAGCAAAGTGGAAATCTAACTTGCGCTCCATTCTTTAGCAAGAAAAATGGGCAAGGTTCTTCAATGTGTTTCACAATGGCGGCTGGTTCCCTAAAGTCAGCTTTGCCACAGTACATACGGTATTTGTTATGAGGTAAAGCTTACAAATGCCTCGAAGGCAGCTTTGGTGCCCGATTGCACCGCGCAGGCAATTTCCGGTCCAATTTTCATGGGAAAAAAGAAAGGCGGGCATTAGAATAGCACAACTACTGTATCAAACACTGTGAGCTATGGTTATTGCATAAAGATCTTCCTAGGGCAGCTGGAAGTCTACTGTACTGGTCTGTATTTAAGCCTCACGCAAGTAGGCAATGCATGCATACAGTTGATGTGCAGCTCTCCTTGGTCAAGATTTACATACCAATTGCTGCAATCAATCATTATTTCATCTCCGTCCTTATAGTAGTGGTCTTCCAAGGGGCAACCTGCAGAAATTCATAAAAACGTTGCTGTAATAGAGTAATAGAATGTGATAGCACTAATTAAAATATCATTTAATATAGACTCCCGCGGCAAACAGGACCATGAATTTTTTTGCGACTATGCCGAAATATTGCAAGAATAGCAGAACTATGTCACAGTGCAACAGCCACAACCTAGAACTGCATGGCCAGACAAAACATTTTTGTAAGTAAATTCAAACAAGATATTAGTTTAGAAGAGCAAATAAGCGCTAAATCTTTGTGTATTCGGTACTGAGTCTATTGTAAAGCCGCTATATTTGGGACTTGCAACTCGAATGTCTTGCTTTTGCCTCAAACACATCAAATGTTGCTTCAAAGCTAACAGTGCAGCTTAGCTATTGCACACTTTTGCTTGGTATCATTTTTGCACGTACTGCCCACACCTAAAATCACAATCTTGCACTGAAATGCATACGGCACATATAAGCCTCTTTAGTGCCATGCAGCTTCACAGGAGAAGCCAGAAATGGTATTCGATGCTATTGTCAATGCGTCATCAAGAAATCTGGTGAGTAAACTGAATGCAACTTCAACAGGAGTGTCTTAACCCTCCAATGCCAGTTGTCGCGAATTCACTGCATACTGGGGATGCATTCTCACACGATCACTTTTGTAAATACTATCTCATTCGCCTGACAGAGCTCAACTAGCCAATCAGCTCATTCAGTTTTACCCAACTAGCCAGTAAGCCAGCACTGAAAATTATATTGCAGAAAGTGACTTTCTGAGAATATGTCCCTTCATTAAATGCAGCCTATGCCTTGGCAATGCTTTGTGGCTCAAGTGCCCATTGTCACACATTCACGACAATGTTTTCTAGCACTGACATGTGGTGCCATCTAGTTGCATCAGCAGGAGACTGGCAATCATTGTTTAGCGACGGGATCGACGAGGTGCTCATATGTGCAACGTCAACTAGTATTTTCTACAGGCTTTGTGAAAATAAAGAAAGTTCAAGCTACGAAAATTTTCTTTGTATTGTTTGCATCCCAGAGATTACGACGGGTATATAGTGCACTTGACGATGCATTTAATTTTTGGATTACCGCTTTAGCTACGGTATGACATGAATTTGAGACATTCGGCATTTGCAACGCTCGGTGACTGTAGTTAGATGTTGCCCAATGACCTGAAAAGTGCCTTGCTTATAGGCAGGGAATGAATATTGGGTCCTTTTACGTTAGAAAGGGGCTTCGTGCACACTTTCCGTCTGAGGATATCAGCAACGACAGTTGGCTGAGAAGAAGAGAAGTCTTGCAAATTTGGTGCTTGCAGCCAGGTATTCTTTTGGCGGTAAGGGGCACCCACTTGGCCGGGGCAGGAGGGCAGGGCAGGTGGGTGTTGTCGCACATTATTTTATGCCAGGTATCCCTGTTACACAAATTTTTGGAGAGGGAATGTGCCTGTAGTAGCGGGGGGCTCCAGGTTGCTTTGGCTACCTGGTGTTCTGCAACAAGTACCTAATGCATGGTATATTAGTATCTTTGCGTTCAGACCCCATCGGAATGCGGCCATCGTAACGGGGATCGAACCTGTGGCATTCGGCTCAGCAATTCAAAGCCATACCAACCGAGCTATCGCAGTGGGTACTATCAGTAGCTGTGAAGCTTTCTAACAAAACAAGGGGAACAGCATAATGGCTGGCACATCTCATTTGAGGTGGTAACTTTACATTCAATTAATGCATGAGAAATTTTCTGTCTCTACAAATTATTTCACTTTACCAAGCCACTGCTGCAGAGCAAATTCTGTAATGTTTCGTGGCAGGCATCCGTCATCAAGCATCAAATAGAAAGCAAAGTGTCATCTCAATTGATGGTGCAGGAAAGGCAATTATGGGTGAGTGAGTTGCTTTGAGAAACCTCGGACAGGTTTTCAATAATGAACTACATGGCCTATTATTACTAGGAAATACAGAACTGCACAGTGCATCACAGCTGGGCTGATTGACACAAGCGCTCTCAATGAGAACTAGAATTGGCATGTTCAAAACTTAAGACAACCTAGAAGTGTAGAGTCACACGTTCGTTTCGTAGGAAACGCTTACTTTTGATAGGTGGGTGATAAGATGGCCGCATGAAGCCCTGAAACTCTCGTCGAGAAAGCAACCAATCTGAGTTCTTGTCTGCAACCTCCACCATGGCATCAACACAGAGGGTTCTGTAGGAAAAAAAAAAAAAGAAAAGGAAATGCATGTCTTTAGCGATTCTGAAGCTAAAGTGTTTCTTTTTTTTTCTATAATGAAAGGATCTATCTTTTAATAATTTTAATATTTCATTTTAGATGAACGCACATTAACCCTCTACTCAAACCAAAACGTGCAGTTACACTAAGTATGACATCCATAAAAAATGTTAAGTGCTAAAGTATTATAAACAAAAAAGGAGCCTCTGGCAAACTTTAGACAAAAGTTCCAGATGGGTGTGCGTGTTAATGGCCTATACATATGATGTAGATGTGCATATATCGCCCACATCAACAGGCGAAAACTAGCACAAATGCTTAATTCTTACTACATACCAAAGTATTAACAATATATTAAGATTTTAATTTTAAAAAAATTAAATTATGGGGTTTTACGTGCCAAAACCACTTTGATTATGAGGCACGCCGTAGTGGAGCACTCTGGAAATTTTGACCACCTGGGGTTCTTTAACGTGCACCTAAATCTAAGCACATGGGTGTTTTCGCATTTCGCCCCTATCGAAATGCAGCTGCCGTGGCAGGGATTCAATCCTGCGACCGCGTGCTCAGCAGCCCAACACAAGATGTTAATTAAACGATATATTGGTACTGATATTGTTTACATCATCAGGCACAGTATAGCACACAAACCCTTTCTGATTCAATGATTGCTGCAGGAATCTTAATGCCACTCAAAGTGCCATCAGCATAATGTATGAAAAGCAAGCAGTAATGAGCATCTCTTACATCTAACTCTATGGCACTGTGATGTAAATCTCTCTTTGGGCAATTTATAAATATCTTGTAGTCCCGAATGTGTGATTTGTAACATGAATGTGATCATTGTTACGAACACAGGTGAACAAGGAAACAACAACATGTGCTAGTTGCTTTAGACTTGTTTGCATTTCAGTTTACGCTGACATGTCTGACAGGCAGAAAAGCTGCAGCGAGAACTAATGCGAGAAATCGTAGTCCCAGCAACTCTATTACATTATGTATGTAATCTTGGTACCGCATAGCATTGGCTTTACCTGATAATTTGTAAATGGCCACACGTGACACACAGCGACTGGGCCTCTCTGCTGCACCTCTGAAGTCTACCACTTAAACCTACATACATGATGCAGACGGCCATGCAAACAGCCAGCAAATAAATTGTGACCACAATAAACGCACTTTGGAAAGGATGTTCCACATCCATCGTTAACGTTTGTGAGCGGTGGTTCTGACTAACACGCCCAGAATTAGTTCTAGTAGCAACACATAAATACCTCGGAAAGTAGATGGGAGAACGGCGCCGCAGTAGCCCAAGTGGTAGAGCATGGCATGCGTAATGCGAAGACATGGGATCGTTCCCCACCTACAGCAAGGTGTCTTTTTCATCCACTTTAATTAGTAAGTACAAGTAATTTCCTTTATGTTGTCCTAGGTGTCTTCGTATCGGCTTCTTATACTATGACTAATAAATATCAGGCCCCTCTGGGAACCCCCTTTCTTCTCCTTCATTACGTAACGAGGGTCTCGAATCTGGCAAAATTAATGCCTGCAGGTAGCTCGTGTGGGTTTATTGACCAGTTGCCTTCACTCAAAAAGATCACGCACTCGTGTCGCCTGCGGCAAAAAGGATGTTCCACATCCACTGCCAAGGTTTGCAAGTGGAGGCGCTGGCTAACACTCCCAGGGTTAGTTCTGGTAATAACACATAAATACCCCAGAAAGAGGACGGGAAGAACGGCGCGGCGGTAGCTCAATTGGTAGAGCGTCGCACACGTAATGCAAAGGCGGGGGATTGTTTCCCACCTGCGGCAAGTTGTTTTTTCATACACTTTCATTTTTATTAATTTATCCTTTCTTTAATTCAATTAGTAAGTACAAGTAATTTCCCTTGTCTTGTCCTTGGTGTCTGTGTATTGGCTTCTTATACTATGATTAATAATTATTGGGCCTCACAATTAACCCCCTTCCTTCTCGTTCTTTTTTCACTCAGATGCACAATTACATTCACGTTACCAAAACAAAATTTGGAGGACGCTTAAAGGGACACTAAAACGAAACAACAAATCAGTTTAGACTAATAAAGCATTGTTTGAGAACACTGCAGGCAGTCATTTCAACATAATAGTTTCACTATTAGACGAGAAAATGAAGGTCGAAGTATCAGTATTTGAATTTCGCGCCAAAACCTTGACGCCGGTACGTCAATGTGACATCAGGGATTCCAAAGTATGTTTTTGCATTTGGGTCGCGTCGGCTGAGTAAAGGTTCCCGAAACTTGCCATGTTGAATATTTGGTTCCTTTAGAACACAATGTAGTCAATCTGTATGGCTATATAATTAAGTAGGCCCTAGAAGATGCCATAAAAATCCATGACATCACGGCGACCAGGTGTGGGAACTTCAAGGGGCGTCGCCACCAGTCTTTTGTTCTTGCGCTTTTTGTGGTTTACCAAGCGTCTTATCGTGGTAAGAGTGGTGTTTTTGGTGTAGTAGAGAGGCAATTTACTGATCCAGATGAAATTTTTCTCTTTAGTGTCCCTTTAAGCTTCACCTTTAAGAGTGGAATGCGATAGCATTCGAAGACCCTTACTGCTTTCATGCAACTGCAGCTTATGTAACCGTAACGTTTACCGGGAAATGCTTGCTGCGAACACTATGCACGAAGGCGAGCTTTCTTGTAGAAACGTGGCCTTTTGGGTGGGTCAATCTACTGTTATTGTTTCGCACTTTTAATAGTTCAGTCTGAGAAGAGCTAACACAGACATGCGCCGTCGGTGCTTTTTTACATTACACTTGTTTGTGGGCTGCCACTCTAAAAATTCCGAGGAATAGCTTTGCACAGAATGAAAGACAAGTTATGAGCAACTTTGGTGGTAGAGAAGTGGTTGGGTATGCGTGGTTCAGAATTTGGTTCGAAATTCTTTTTGCCGAGGCAACATCCAAGACCGGATTCGGGACGCCGGATTTTCTGCGACATGGGCTCCTTAACGCTATCGCGTTGAAATGCACACAAGAATGGATTAACTGTTATCACCAGAGTGTTCTTAGTAGTGTTAATCATGGCAGCTGTGCAAGAATTAAAGTTCTAAATAAAGGGAATTGACTTACGCTGCCAGTTCCCCTCTGTGTTTCAGCCATGAATGGAACATTGTGTTGTTTCGCCGCACACACTTTGAAAGCTCGTGTGTGCTCAGGAAATCATCAGCATCATGGTCACAGCTGTCAAAAACGTCGTCCACAACCCTAGGGTAGCGCCTGTCATGTGAAACCTAGTTGGAACAAACAAAGCATTAAAATAGAGTACAACATATTAAGAGAACATGCATAAAGACATGGAAAAAAATGGCAGCACAATCAAATGTATTCCTTGGCAGTGGAATATGGTACAATATTTGATTGAAACACAACGAGTTACGAGTACTTTATATCCTTTGTAGCAATTGCTACGATTGGGTGGATGTCATTTTCGCTTAATTACTTCTCTCCACCTTGCAGGTTTCCGCAGAACTATTACGTCTAGTATTTTAAATGTGAGCAGGTTATTTGCTCAGACACTCAGGTATGTGCACTTAGTCAACTGCTAAGAATGAGGTTAGCTAAGTTCTTGTTATGACCACACTTAAAGAAGGAAAGTTATGATGAACAACAAAATAAACACTATTATGAGCATGTGCACACGCATAGTTTTAATGGATTAAGTCAAGAATACACCACTACACCAGAGGTCAAAAGATAAGTTTTTAAGTAACCAACTCAAAAGGGCCGAAAATTTGTGTGATGTTCTTACGTGAGGCAATGAAGCATGCTTTTTCCTTTTTAATTATTAAAGCACCCGGAGACAGAAGGCATAGGGTGCAGATATAAAGAACAAAGAATAGCACCAACATTGCCAGCGCTTTGATTGGATTTTTTGGTGGAAGTGTATAAGCAATGCATGGCAGCAATCAACAAAAGTAGCCACTACTAATGTCACTGCTCGGGTAGCACAACTACTTACCTTAGATTCCAGAAGTTCCACAAAGTGCCTTCGAATGCGATCCCTTTCATGCTGGAAGCAAACAACTAAAACGAGAAAAGATGGCATCCTTCAGATTCAGTGACGGTGCACTACATGCATACCTCCTCTATAGATCAGATAGGTTACTTTCTGATAAAGCTGTTGTTGATTCATAAGTACGACATCTTTATTTGGGAAAAGAGTGTTGGAATTCTTATAAGAGAAAGATATCTAACACGCTTCGCATGTTTTATTCATTTTAAATATGAACATATCAGATAAACATAGACTAAGAAAAATGACTTGGTGTCATTTGGACCACATGATAAACCTCCAACCTATCTTGCTTACAGAAAATTACCAAGCTGTACTGCATGGCAAACTGCTTATTCTGCCATTGTGTGCTGACAAGAATAAATTTAATGTTTCTTATAATTCATTCAACCCATGCAAAACCAAAAGATGGAAATGCCATTTATCATCCACTACAACATCGCATTTTCATAATTCAAAAACGAAATAAATTGTGAGATTCGTGCTGAAACCACGATAAGGTTACGAGGCACACCGTAGTGGGGGACTACGAATTAATGCACGGTACATGGGTATTTTCGCACATCGCCCCCATCAAAATGCAGCCATCATGGCTGGGATTTGATCCCACGCACTCAGCCTTAGCAGAACAAAGCCAAAGCCGCTACACCACCACAACTGATACAATTTAAAGGGGCCCTGAACCACCCCTGGGGCTTGGTGAAATAAAATATTCTATGGGTAGTACACGCTGCTCTGAACATCTCAGCCAAGTGTTGCTGTCGTATGCAGTGCATGGAGATCACAAGCATAGTTCGAAATCACCCCAAACACTCTCTTTTCAGCAGAATCCTGCTCCTCATTCTCTTCTGAATGCTTTATTTCATAATACGGTCTGTTACGTAGCATAAAAGCCGCAGCCGCCACGGAGTGCTCCGACAAGTCCACTGGCTATGCACACTGCGGCTCGCTGAGGACAACAGTGTTTGGCTTGCATTTATCACATCGTAGGCACCAATATGTCATACTATTTATGTTAACATCCAAAATAAAATATGAACTGCACGCCACGGTGACATTTTGAAGGCTGAGCAATGTGGGCACGCCCCACTCCGCTGTAGCCTTCACAGTGCAAGGCATCGAAGAAGGAACGGGAGCACAGCGGAGGCCGTGTTTGACTGCCAATAACTCTGCCTCTGCTGAACACATTGAAGTACTTCTTGACGCAAAGTATTTCTCAAACAGCCTATTTTCACTTCAAATGCCTTTCTCCACTTCGATAAAAAGTGGTTCAGGGCGTCTTTAAGAACAGATGTATTTAGCTACGATAGACTAATCTGATGTAACATTATATTAATGCATTGGCATTCTTTGGGCACCACACGGCCTTTCCAGGGACCAAGTATCTATCTAGCTATCTATGCATGTTTGTTTCCAACCATATTCCCGCCTACCTGAGTCATGGGGTAGCTCAAGGTCGAACAGGCAGGACATCAAGCTGTTGTGCTGAGGAAACAGGGTTCGAAACCAACTGTCGGAACAACTTTGGTCACTGAGTATGTGGCAATGTGTACATATGCGCTGTTCTTCAATGAACCTCTCGTGCCGACATGGGTCACAGTAGATGCAGGACAGGGTAGGTACCACTGTTCGAATAAAATCTTTAATGCCAACTTGAAGCACTGGGTCACAGGTGCTCCTCAAGGACAGCAACCTGACGTGTTAGCTGGCTGCACCCCAAATGCACTGGTTATGTGCCACTTTTCAATGAATGTCTGTGATGCCAATGCTTTAGTGAGCTGGGCCATGAATGCACTGGGTATGTGCTATTGGGTGTGCAGCAAGTGAGAGAACAATTCTCAACGTTTGCAGGCAACGATGGGCCATGCTTCACATCTTGAAGGCCCTGCTTGAACTTCTCTGTAGCACCACTAGATGGCGCAACATTTCCACAAAGAAGCACAAGAGAGGAGCCTGGTTGCCAAGTGACCGTGTTTTCAAGCATTAATCCGCACTGGTGTGCCATGCATTTCTGAGGCCATGTATAGGCTTTGCAGCAACAGTGCTAGAGGGTGCAGAGTGCTCTTAGGTAAGCGCGAAAGAGGAGTCCCGCTGCAGTACATGCTTCATAACACATTTCGACGGAGGCAATATGTTGTGTTGCTATACTGATTCAATGTAGGCATTACCAAGCCGCACTACCATCAAGTCCTCATGAGATGGGTTCTGTTGAATTTTTGATTATATTCTCTATTTGAGGTGTTCATATATAAAGATTATTTTTCTTTCAAATGTGAAGTTATTCATTTTCATGCATTCCACTCAGATCATTTTTTGATGTAGGCAGGAATAAATTGAGAAAAATTAAATAGGCTGATGATTCAAGAATGTTACCTGGTTTCTGGTGATACTTGTGATGAGGCTGCTTGACTTTGGCTAGAAGGAAAAAGTTTGAAAATATGCTTTGCAGGACAGACACCAAGTTTGGTAACAGTGTGATAACTCTAAAGCATTGCCTATGATGTCAATAGTTTTTCTTGGAAAAAGTACCTGCTTGCTTTGTTTGTATTGGCTTCAACAGGCTAGGTTGATATTACAGGACTGCATTACAGGACGAGCACTTGTTTCCAACTCTGGCATTAATTACTTTTCAATTAACAATGTTAGGTGAATAATCATTTCATTTAAAAAGTTCCTGCTAGAGAACACCTTTATTCTTCATACGGGGCGAAACATAGGACTGCAACATCTTACAAGTTCGTGCGTGACTTGAAATGCTCACATTTTTTGCAGACTCCCTTGTGCTTGATGGATATGTGTTTCTGCCACACGCATGCATCTTTGTGAAGTAGGCAGTGGTTGTCGTACGTCAGTCCGTTGGTGCCGCATACGGGCTTGTAGTGGGATGGGCAGTGCTGAACACATTGGCATGACGCTAGGCCGTTGTCCAATATCCGGCACACTCGTCCGGGCCGGCAGATCACAGCGGCGCAGATATCCAGCTGACTGTCTGAGAGGCGGCAAAGCGGATGAACTCATTCTAAACGGCGGCAACTTTGCTCATGCGACTGAAGAAACCAACGTAACAGGCAAGACATTTTTAACAGCTCGCAAGGCAAACAAAGGAAGGAAAATTGAGTGTTTACCTGAGAAGTCATCCTTAACCGGCACCTGTACCAAGGGAATAAAACCAAAATTAAGTGCTTCCCTCATTGTGGCACCAAAGCGACATATGTTTGAGACAGAAGGGCAGACGTCTCTAACGAGTACGAAGCACGTTCGTGAGAAAATCGCTAAGAAACGCAAGTGAATAACGTAGTGCTCACAAACTACACGCCCATATACTCACCGACGCAGCGGATGCCCAATGAGCGATGAAAAGGAACCACGCCTGAAGTGAATGAAGCAAACAACGTTGAATCATGCGTCCGGCACAGTTACGCAAAAAAGTTTTAAAAGTTTCGCTAACTTCGTATTCGTCGTTCGCACGACTAGAAACAGTCGACTTACGTGTGAAAGCCTCATTGTGGGTGTTGCCAAGCGTCCCAGAAGCAATTGACGCCGCTCTTGCGAACGGCAGTAATCAAATTGAGCACGGTTCGGAAAGGCGATCGCACGATCCCGCAGCGGAAACCATGCCTTTGAGTAGCATCCGCTGTATCCGTTTCAGAGAGGAGGAAAAAGAGCAAACGCATACGGATTGTACTAGTGGCGCCATCCTTTGGCGAAGACTTGTTTTTCTAGCGCGGGTTATTTTGAGCTATTGAAGATGAAACGCAATGTAGAAATGTGTTAACACAAAGTAATAGACAAAGCACGAACCAACTAATCGGTTTTGAACGAGCGAATTCCCTGCTGAGTACTGTAAGATGAGTGATGATGAAAGTTACCTCCTTTCTCTTGCCTCTCTCACATGTAAAATTGTCGCATTAAGTTACGCAGCGCCCACATGTTGTTGCATACCTGAAACGCGCTAGAGTTACTGTATATGCTACAAAATGTCATTTGGTAGCACATACAGTAACTCTAGCGTAATTTGGTTGCGTGGCAGTCATTATCAGTTTTTCGTTGATAATCCCGTAGGGCTAGAGGAACCCAAATGAAGGCAGCACGCCATTCGTCCAAAGCGACCACGCCCGCTTTACGCGAGTGGTCAAGAGCGCGAATGAATGATACCCAACGCTCCCACGGTAGGCTTGCAAGAGTTGTACATATGTAGTACTGTAGATGTCAGTGGGCAAATGTTCATGGTCCGTGAGAATCGTGAAAAAAATTATGCGCAAATTTGGCATGCAGCTAATCAAAGAATGAAGAGCTTGTTCGCATATGATTCAATTGCTACGTATAAAATTTTGCCAAATGTGTCACATTGACAACTAGAATGCGGAAGTGCAACGTAAAGAGCATTCATGACAAATTTGCGATGCATGATAAATTATCATATTCTTCTTTTTTTTCTTCTAAATTATTTCAAATTTGAACGAAAATAACATAAATAGCACTCCGTTTTCCTTAACGTTAAATTTGCTTTTTTTTTTCTGTGACTCTGTGACATCTTTGGAAGTTCCTAACTGCCCAAACAACAACACAAAAAGACAGGACGTTGAAAGGCCTACACACGCGTACCCATAAACTGCATCTCGGAAGGCACTATGTAGTGATAGTTTCATGCAGAGTTATGTTCTGGCAGACTCGTGTGTTAGCATTCGTATGTCTCAGTTCCCTCGGTAAAATTTCTTCCACATTGCTAATACGTGTCTGCTCCTTTCTACGAGTTGTCAATACGCTATACTTTAATATGAATCTGCATTACGTACCACGTCCATTGTGCAAGTTCTTAACTTATATTGTGTGTGTTACATTAGCCAAACTCGTTTGCCTCGTTCATTTGCATACTGTATAGTTCCGCGACACATTATTACTTCTATTACACTTCTGCTGATGGCGGAAACTCGTTCCCTATACAGTACCTACGGCGGCGCTTATATCGGTAGCCTTTCTGCGGCGTTCATTTTTTTATGTTACTAGGCGTAGGCGAATATTCGAAGTGGAATCGAACACTACATAATAGCTATTCCCATATCCGTAATCGAAAAGGAACTATCCGGTTTTTTTCGAATATTTGAATCTAACCAAATATTTTGCTACAACCGAATGCTAAAATCTGTTTACTGTTCTCCGTCTGCTTAACAAAGTATCACAAATTACCAAAACTGAGACTACGAGAAAAGTTTTCGAAGCATTGCAGAAACTAAATGCGTAGTGCAAGTTTTGTTTTCGGTTTTGCCGTAGAAGTATATACATGACCTGTAGCGTATCCAGGGGGGGGGGGGGGGTGCTACCGGGCTTGAGCCTCACCCCCCGCCCCATCCCGAATTTTTTTCGGCCTGCGCCTTGCTTCCTTTTATGGCTGGCACGTCGCCTATGAACAAAGACGCATGTCCTTTGAACGCCCGCTTTAGGCAAGTACAGGATGGCACACACCTTTAAGCATAGACCAATGCTTTATTCAAGGTAATAGTTGTATTATTATACACCAAGCATAGGAAACTTAACAGGGAATGGTGGTGCCATAGCCCCCCCCCCTCCCCACCTCCCGAAAAAAATAAATATATCCTGGCTACGCACCTGCACATGACGACCTGTGATTTTTGCTTGTAGCCTGTCATTCAGCGTTTTTGGCAGTCTAGAGTCATGTACCAGTTTTTATAGCCTTTACGCTATAACCTGGGATGTTTTACTTCCAACGGGCCCTTTTACATGTGTCTACGGCAAACAAGTGTTTGAGCGGCATTTTCTTTTTCAAGAACTTTTCATCTGTTCTTCTTTTTTTCGGGGGGGGGGGGGGGGGAGCAAGCCTTACAGCAGTCATTCTTTCTTGGAAAGCTTGTTTACAACCAAGCTCGCAAGGCATGGGCTACATGCGCGCGGCGAACTTTCACGACTGGCTTCGCGAGTCAGAAAAAGAAGCAGCGGCATGAACGGAAAAGAGGTTGCCGCTCGTTGTCCGCGCGTCGCTATCAGTGTGACCTATGTTATGCATGATATCGGCCTGAAATTCGGCGTCGCAAGATTGGGCAACGCTCCAGCTCACTGCCCTTTGTCGAACTAAGCGCCCTTCTTGAGTGCATGTCACCTTGTGCACCCACGCCCAGTTTGTTGAAGATGGACACACTTCCGGTCTGTCTGGCTCCGGCTGTACGGCAACAAGCCACGAGAGGCAAAGCAGCCTCCCAAGGAATTCTCCGCCACTTCCACTTGTCCCAACCTTACACAGCGACGGACCACAAAAAAGGAAACCTCTCGAGGAATTCTCCGCCGATTGTCCGGAGATGTTATATTTAAGGCCGCCCGGGGTCTGCGATTACCAGAACCGCTAGGGATTCTGATGAAGTCATCACTATCTTGTATGCAAATCATGTAAATAAATTTCTTATCGTTTTCATTATCATGATTCCCGCCTTCGTCATCGTCTCCTGATTCCTGTGCTAAAGACCCATCTCGTCCGGTCCTATCACCTGTGCCTCCTTTGATGCGCAATTGCATGATTTGTGATTGCCTCTAGAGTAATGTTCAAGCTGCATACCAGGGGCGCGTACAGGAGGCATGGTGGGGGGGAGGCGGCCGAGTTTCGGTATCAATTGGGAAAAAGTGCAAAACTAAATTATTATAAATTTTATAAGGTATCACACGCCAAAGCCACTCTATTAGTATATGCGGTACGCCGTAATGGCGGACTCCGCATTGATTTTGACCACCTGGGCTTCTTTAACGTGCACCCATTGCACTTAGACGGGTGTCTTTTGCATATCACCTCCAGCGAAATGCGGCCGCCGGGATTTGATTCCACACCCTCGTGCTTAGCAGCGCAACGCCAAAGCCATTATGCTACCACAGCGGGTGACGCCCAAACTAGGCAATTGCTTGCAGCCGACGTGCATTTCTTTCTTTGCATCCCTTTCTTTCCGCATCCCCCCCCACCAGAAAAAAGAGAACATTGTTGCGGTGCAAGGACGTGTTGTTACGTGGTCACATTTCGATTTTATTAGAGAGCTTTAGATTATAGGGGACGCAAGCTGCTTGCGTACGCAAGGACTAAAGGCGTCGGTACTGCGCATGCGCAGACAGAGACGTAGGGGTCTGCCCATGCACAGTACCGTCGACCTTAGTTCTTGCGTATACGCAAGCCGCTTGCGTCCCCTAATCTAAAGCTCTCTATTTTCCCTTAATTTGAGGCAGTCGACTAATCGTGAACACATTGCCTTGTTTTTTTTTTTCTCGACCAGAACAGTGGTTAAATGAAGCGCCACAATACGGCGCTACCACCGTCCGGTAATGCGGTGTTAATCAAACACCCTTTCATATACCGTAATACCGGTCACGCTAGAACACTCTTTCTGGCCAAGCCAGATGGGCGGCCGGAGTAAACTTAAAGGGACACTAAAGTGAAAAATGATTTCTTCTGCATCAGTAAATTACCGTTCTACAACACGAAAAACATCACTCTTACAACGATAAGACGTTTGGTAAGCCAGAAAAAGCGCAAGAACGAGATACGGGTGGCGACGCCTACTTGAGTTCCCGCACCTGGGGGCTGTGACGTCTTGAATTTTGATGGCATCTTCCAGGGCCTACTAATTATATATAGCGGTACAGATTGACTACATTGTGTTCTAAAGGAACCAAATATTAAACATGGCATGTTTCGGGAACGTTTATTCAGCCAACGCGGCCCAAATGCGAAAACATACTTTGGAATCCCTGACGTCACGCTGACGTACGTACCGGCGCTGGGGTTCGGCGCGAAATTCAAATACTGATACTTGGACCTTCATTTTCTCATCTAATAATCAAACTATTTTTTTTTAAATGACTGCCTGCAGGGTTCTCATACAATGCTTCATTAGTCTGAACTGATTTATTGTTTCGCTTTAGTGTCCCTCTAAATTTCCTTGACGACGGGCGCCTGGCCATCGCCGCCGGACAAAGTTCGTCGCTGGGACGCCGGTGTCTGCTTCATGTACTAGGCTTAAGGTTGTCGAGTTTTTTTTTTTTCTTTGTATGACAATTAGCGATTTTGTTTAACGCTAATCCTTTGTCCTTGATTGCTAGCTTTCTTTACATTAGCCAGTACAGGTGGAGTACCTAAATATATGGAAATACGTATATATTCCTGCGGTAAGCATATGTGCCTGTGTATTTGACTGTTCGATATTCGATATTTACTATTCGATTCGTATTCAAGAAAGCTGATATTCGCCCACCTCCAATCATTATCTGTTTTATTGAGTGGTACGTCACTTTCAGAAATGGCAGTTTCTGCCGAAGTTTCGAATAGGGAAAGTTACGAATCCATTACGTATACTCGAAAGAAACGACAGCTGTATGTAGAATTCAACGTTAAATATTTTCTCATCTTTAAATCAGCTTGAAGTATGAAGTAAGCGCAGAATCCGTTTGGTAAAAAAGGAAATCAGGCTTCTATACAATCACACATGCATGTAATAGCGTTCGTAATTACACGTCCCGACTACTGAGCAGCTCGTAAATGATAAGAAAAAGAACTACTTCGCGTTATCTAGACCACCATGCCAACGGCAGTAATGAGACAAGAGATCTATATGTTGAGAGGTCACGTAGCGTTCGCTGAAAGTGGGAAGTGTCATAATACAGCACCGCACATTGATTTGGATAGATGAAAACATGGCGAGACTGGCCTAATAACAAACCGGGCGAACTTCGTATATAAGCTGCCTAAAGGTGAGTCACTCTTATTAAATAACCGTAAATTATTGAGCAAAAGTTGTGTGCGGACGCTCAGGGACCACACGACAGCGGCATCTATCCTGCCTTATAATCATCCGAAACACACATTCATCCTTCCGTACCCCTCTACACTCATCCAACAAGTGTTATTTTACCATTTATATAAAAGCCGACTGCCGTTAATTCGACCTCGGTTCGTTCGACTTTTCGCTTAATTCGAACGCACTCTAAGTTCCAGCTAGAACTCATAGATTGCTATGAAAGGAAAACTTGTTTAGTTCGAACTCGAAGGCATGCCGGTTCGGTTAATTCGATCCTCACGGACCCGCACCAGAACCCCTCAGGTGAGCAGCGGTCACTACAAACTTGAAAACACAAGAAATTGAGGAGACGATGCTACTGCTTACCTAGGCGTGAAGATGTTTTATATAGTTTGAAGTTTATTAGGAAAAGTAAAAAAATACGTGCTCGGAGATCCGACATTATTGTTAAAGGTACCCAGCAAAACATTTCATGGGGCATGCACCTCAGTAGCAGCACACTAACAAAGTAAATCTCTTTTTAAAATTAATAAGGATATGATAAATAAAGAATAGAGTAATTACAGAATTCATTATCAGCAAAAAAGCATGAGCGGAATACAATACATTTCAGCACTTGCTAAGTAAAGTGCAACTTTACGTATAGTAGTAAAAACTTTGACTTTACTTATAGTAAGGTTTAAAGTAAGTATAAGTAAACGGTTATCATTTCCCCGGAAACTACGCTAAAAGCTGAGCTGATTTGACATTGCCTTTCAGTTCGTTCCATGTCTCAGTGCCTAAATATTGAAGTGTCTGACTACCACAGTTAGTCGGTATTTTGGGGTGAAGAAACTGATAGCGCAGTCAAGACTGAGTTAAACGAAAGGAAGAGGTCAGATACACGTAAGCAAGCGTAATTTGTCAGTGCTAATCAAATACATTAAAGACGTCATATTATATTTAGCAAGGTCATAGACGGTAAGCATATTCAAAAAGGAAAGCGGCACTATCTTGAGACACACTTGTTGATATAATTCGTAGGGCTCATTTCTCAAGTATGTATATCGGTGACAAGTGAATTTTGTATATAGTTCCCCGTGTAGCTATGCAGTAACTAATGTGAGGCCATATATTGGGTGCACATTAACGAACTCCAAGTGGTCAAAATTAATCCGAAGTCCCTCACTAGGGTGGACCTCATAATCAGATCGTGGTTTTGGCACGGGAAGCTCCAGAATATTTTCTAAGTCCACACACTTAGCAAATACGTGTACATCAGAAGAGGCTTTCTTTAGTATAGAACGTACATACCACACGATCGTGATAAATTTATTTTTATCTTTTGGTGGCCGATGCTCCTTCCGTCCGTGATTGCCGCTTGTTTTGCGGCGCATCACGTTGAGTCACTGTCGGCGACGCTATTCGGGTCATGCTGGTTGAGACGCGTTTCAAGATCAAGAAGCAAAAAGGGACGACAAATTACTCCAAGGAATACTAACATGATTCAATTGTTTCATTTTGCTGCCGCCTGTCAATTCCACCTTTCGGGTAATTCGACCAAATCTTGCGGTCTCGCAAAGATCGAATTAACGGGAGTCGACTGTATACGAAAGAAAATAGTAGTCAACAACTTCGAATAGCCAATTCTCGATGCGAATCAAATAGAAGGGACTATTCGATTCATATTCAAGATTGTGAATATTCGCGCACGACTAATCAAAAGCGAAAGCAAGGTTTAGCGTTGCGTTGCAGCTCCTCGGGGTGTTTGTCTAAGAACACGCGGAAACGACACGTTGGTGTGGCGCCGCACGCGAGGCAATTACTGCTGCGCAGCAAGAACGCCGCCTTGGCAGCTACCAGGTAGGTGTTGCCGAACGTTGGCATGATTATTGTTGTTAATGGCTCTACAGGCGGGATGAGGAGCGCAGCCAGCGGCGTTGCGAGCGTCGCGCCTCGATGGTGCGACGCCTGCAATGGTCGACTGCATGTGAGGCGTTTATAGCTTGAAGCCTACTGTATGCGTTCCGCTCAGACCACATATGCTCATAGCTGCGCTGTGCATGGGCGCACAACGTTCATGTCAGCAGCAGAAACGGGAACGCTAGCGACAGCGAGTGATGAAAGATGACGATAGCGAAGAGAGCGCGAGGGGGAGAGCGGAGGAGGAGAGTGCAGCGGAGCCGTGAGGCGGAAAGCGAAGGAAGTGTGTACGCGTAGTGCCGCTGAAGACGAGCTAAGCGGTAACAATGGATATAGGAGATGGCGCTAGAGTGGCGTGCGTCGTCTGTCCACCGATGACGCCAGCGATGCTACGCACGGAAACAAAGCGCCGCATCAGCAGAGGCCTGTCTTCGGAGACCTGTCTGCAGCGGCCGCTGTGAATCGCGTCTACGCGTCACCCACGCGCTGCCTCTCGCGATCTCCCGATTCGCGAGGCAGTCGCGCCACACTTTGCTCCGTTTGCAACGTGCCGCACGAGAGATTGTCCGCGCCAGCCAATATATCGCGAAATGAAACCAGGCTGAGCTCAAATTTCGCATTAGAGAGTATCGTAATCGTTGGCGAATTTTATATATATATATATATATATATATATATATATATATATATATATATATATATATATATATGTAAACGCACAGCGCATCTGTTGCGCCTCTGAAGACCTTAGCCATCGCGGGCGGACCGCGCATGCGCCGTCAGCCCAGTGACAGTATTATGGCGCCGGTGGCACGAACGCCCCTCAAGTGTCCGCACAATTGCTATCGCAATAAAAGGTAGCCGTGCCTGCCACACTGTAACAGTTTGACAGCTGGAGAGATGTTCTGTAAGTGTCCGTCTAGTGGATTGTCCATTTCGGCCGCCGATGATTGGCTGGAACAGAGTACGAGCGAGAAGGAGATAGGCTGGGGGCGCCTGCCTCGTTTTTTCTCGTACCCCAGCGCAGTCAAACAACATTTCAGCAGAAGCCCAAATGGACAGTCCACTAGGTGGACAGTTACAGAACACCCCCTCGCCCTCCCCCCCCCCCGTCCCCTCTGTCCCCTCTGAGCGGTGGCCAGCAGAGAAAAAGGAATCAGAAAAGATGGAATAGAATAAAGAAAGGTAACGAAGGTAATCGAAGAGATAAGCTATTAATTCCTTAGGCGTAGTTAAGCGTGACATTATGGTGGTGCATGGGAGCGCTAAGATGACGTGTATCTTAGCGCTTGCCTTTTACCTTCGTTGCTTGAAGGATCAGCAGATCGAAGCATCCTTCACTGGCTGACAATCTGCGCATGTCCCTCTTTTCATTAGTCTCTTTCGGTGTCCTAAAATGTGATCGGTGGACCAGAATATAGAGGGTGTATAGTTTTCTTTTTGTGTCTAACAGAGTACTAATAAAATAATGTCTACAAAATTCACTCGAGTTACGTCACTACACGCATAAATTATCTTCTCAGGCGGACATTACTTGCAATAAACACCAAATAATTCCATTAATTAATTAAACTAAAACATAAATTAACTTCTTAATGACACATATTAAGGGACATGTTCATAACTAAATACACCCACCCCCACACATAATACACCCTGTGCCTTCTTGGGCTGAACCCTCGGGTACACTGCTGTCTCTTCTCGCTGCCGGCTTATTTTAACGCCTGCGCTGAGGCTGTTTGCAGTTAGTTTGTTAGGCCTCCCACGTCGATACCATCTAGATAAACGACCAGCGAACTGGGTGGGGTTTAGATGAGGAAGTTGATAGTGCAATGAAGAAGGAGATATGTGCTTCTGATCTCGCCTATATATGATCACCTGTATTTGTTCATGGCAAAATTACCTGTTGGGGTCAACTAAAACGAGTGGACGGTGACGATCGTCATGGCGAGTGGACGGCGACGATCATGGTTACTACTCTCGAGAGTAGTAACCATGAGCCACTTCACCTGGTCCTGGTCTGAGCTTTCACCTGGTGGCGGCGGGGATCGAATGGGCAGAGCAGGTCGGATACCTTTCACAGCGCAGTTAAGGCTACCAATACGAGCGTTGATAGCTTGTAACTTAAGTGCAAGAGGAGTGTAAGGAGTGCAATATCTTGCAAAATGCGAGATACGGGTGACACGTGCGTGTGTGATTAAATGCATGAGAGGCCTGCGCAAAAGACTGTTTCCGGGCCACGAAAATATTTCACAGCCACCCTTCACCAAGAGAGCTCAAAAAGACAATTCATTTGACATGCCACTTCCCGGTTTATGGCCTCTACACTTTTTTTTTTGCTAGTGTGCTAATGCCCACGAGGCATGTAGCACAACACGGAGTCAACTGATATATATATATATATATATATATATATATATATATATATATATATCTATATATATATATATATATATATAATATCATGAGCCATTCCACTCTGTGAATGTAGATGACCAGCGAATTAAGCTGTGTAGCACACGACAAATAGGTGACACAGAAGTTTGAACAAAGGTATGAACACATTTATTATTATTATTTTGATCGGTGGTCATTGCGACGAAAAGTACGCACACACATTTATTTTTATGCATCCGCGTTCATTCGTGTTATACATTCGTTATATAGATTCGTGTTTTCATTTCGCGACATATCGAGGCAAATAATTTGATACCGAAATCACCGCAGTGACTGGCAGTGGGCCAGTGCCGTCAGTGCCTTCGCAGAGGGAGGGGAAGTATGGGAACGCTAGCATGACTAGTGGCAACGGAGCCAGCTGTGGAAGAAGACGACGACGAACGCTCAAGCAGTGACACGAGCCATTGCTGATGATGATAGTTTTTGCTCACACACATTTGTTCACGGACACGAAAAATGCACGGAACCCTAGCCATGAACAGCTTCAACGTAATATATACCTATAATGACACATGAATATGATTCAGTAAAACGAGTTCTTGGGCGAGTTGGCCACTTATTGCAGGCGTAACAGCAGCGCAAAAAAAAATACACACAAAAGGAAGGAACACTGACAGACACGGACAGTCGCAGTGACTGTCCGTGTCTGTCAGTGTTCCTTTATTTTGTGTATGTTTTTTGGCGCTGCTGTTATGCCTGCAACATGAATGTGAACCGCCTCCCCATTTTTTGAGCAAAGGACGGCTGCATTTGCGAGTTAGAAGGCGGAACCTGCACTATAGCGCTGAAGACCGACAACAATCGGAGATGGATTGGAAGAGGCACGCCTCTCGACAAATGCGCGCTGTATGTTAGATGGGATGTGGACCGCGATGTCTATGGGAAAGAGTGTATGATTACGGCTTCGGCCTGAGCGAACGACAGGCTTCGCGGATGCTGGAGAACGGCGCACTCGTTATCGTCAATTGTGACGGCATGCGAAAAATGACAGACATGCATAGTCCATTGAGAGTCGACAATGGAATTATATAGTGCGCGCATTCTCTTACCATGTGGCACCACTGGCGAAACAATGCACGCTGACGGCGGGTGCCTCACACGAAGCAGAACGTTTTAGAAGCAACTAAACATCAAAAGCTCAGCAAGGACATCAATGAACTGTTTCGTGTGCACCCTGCCTGGATGGCCGCATGCATACGATGGCAACAAAAAAAAAAAAGCTCAGCTATGGGAAGGGCAGCCGGACACGTTATTTTTCTGCAAGTATATGCAAGTCTAGCGGGAATGGTGGACGCGGCAGAACGTCTCAATCTGAGAGGTTTCTGCAAATGCTTCTCCCTTTAGCTATAGCCGATCTTCTCGCATCGACGCGCTGGAATTTTTTCTGACAAGGTTACCTCTTCGTTGACCAACGTGCACTAGAAAGAAAATAATAAATGCAGGAGAGGTAGCTGAAGCAGTACCCACTCTGAGAGCACAAGCCTAACGTATACAAGGCCGACTACTCCGCCCGGCCACTGTCATTCCTGACCGTCGGGATTCCCAGACGAATTGCCTGAATCGATGGTATTGCGAGAGCCGAACGTCATCAGGCGGAGTTTGATAGACATTATTACGTTACTGATACAGCCTCATTCGCGACGCGTTTGCGCTGTCTATACTGTACTTGTGACACTTTCTTTGCAAGCCTACGCATACTACTTCTGCGAGGTCAAAGTATTTGTCAGCACGTCAGCACACTTACTTTACCTTGTCTTGTATAATATAGGCATATTATGACATTGCTTCAAAATATGATTAGGTAAAATGGTAATGAATAATATTAGTGTAGGCGCTCGAACATTCTGCCGGCCCATTTCCCTTTGATCTTAATACGATACCTGAAGTGCTACAGAACAGGTTATATTGAGATATAGGCCTCAGCCCGCAGTCATCTCGCTTACGGACAAACCGTGCTCGATGTTTGTATGTTGTATTTCTCACAATTAAATCACAGAGCATGACATTTCCTGAATTCAGGCACACATTTTGGACTCATCATATTTTTGAAACGCGAATATATGCTGCTGATAATGTGAACGTACTATAATAATGTGAACATTTTATTACAACGGAATGCAGTTAAAAGCTCGAAACTGAGTTTTCTGTGTCCGTCTTTCGCCTTACAATACGCTGTCATTGTCATCGTCGCCAAGGACATCACCAATTATTCTCATCTGCACCCTCGGCACACGAAAAAAAAAAAAAAAAGCTTTGTCCATTGTTCGCATTGGTGATAGAACACAGATACACCAAAATTCAGACTCACACACACAAAAGCGTCGAGCGAAGCGTGAGTCACTCAGGATCGGGATCAAAGGTGGTAATTAAAGAACGTTATACGCACTTGGACTGCCTTTTCTCCGAGGACAGACCTGCTCGACCGAGGTGAATCTGCGCGCGTGCCGATCGATGACGCGGCACCTCCATAACGAATGTAGTCCCTCTAACACTATGTATGTACATTCAAGTCATCCTGAATTTCATGCTCACTTCATTTCAGTGCCAGTTCTGTGCTCGTGCAGAACTGTGCCGGCACGTCCTACATGATCCCTGCACGATACCTGCAATACCTATCTCGCAAATATATGCAGGGAATGATGTGAACGCACACCGCACGAAGCCTGCACCAAGTGAAAAACAATCGACAACGCGCAGAAAAGGCCAAGTTGACACTGTTGAAGCGAATAGCTATAGTTTCAGCACCTTCTGAACTAGTTCAAGACGTGCAGGCGAGTAGAATGGACCTATGTCGCGGCGCACCTTATTTTTGGAACACTTTACAACGAACAACCATAAAAGGACTTTCTGTCACGTGGTGTGGTATTCGGCTCTTCTCGCAAATCTGGCACTTGGTAATTTGTGCACCGTTTTAGCCCCAAAGCAGCTGGGCAACAATCGAGCGTGAATCCTGTGCGGTTAAATTGGCACCTTTCCTAGAAAAGTGGCGCACATTGAGAGTGGTTGCGCGTTTTTGCGTGTATTTCGGAGGCCATAGACAACAGGCAATACTGTTGCGGTCGAAGGCAAACCCGTCTGCTCAAAGTTATATTTGAGAAGAAGGCGCCTCCTTATTGGCTGTGGGAGTATGATGCCGCCGCAGTATAAATGAATTCACATCATGGAATCGCTCAAGCGCGCTGCTTTTATTTTTTTCTGATACAGCCGCGGTATGTTTTATTTTGTGCTTACATAACACAGTTTCACTACAAGCCAATAACATGGCAGTCATCAAGTTCATGTTTCTAGGGTATTTCTCATACCTAATTTCGATCACAAAATAAAAAAAATGTCTTTAAAATTACGGAGCTTTCCGCTTTAGGTTTTCAAATAGCATCATGGGGCTTGTGAAACGGCATTTGGTGACTATATATAGGTTTAATGTTGACGATGTGGGATTGGTTCGGGTGAATAAACATAATATAGAAACAACAAGCACAGACGAACACAAAGAACACACAGACACACTCCGTCGTGTTCAGTCATATAGTTTTTATTTACATGAGTGACGTTAGTACCTAAAAGGGGAGCAGCTACTGATTTTCACACAGACAAAATGCAAGCCAATAGTGTCATGAATTGACGTACTGTTTACATGAGGACGTAAATTCAGGATTATGGGACATGAGTTCGCGTGTAAGGCATAGAGACAATAGAGACAAGCATGCAATCCTTATAATTAATCACGCAGTTCAAATTAGACTTAAATTAGAGTAGACATAAAGGACATCTGCGTCGGCATGAAATTATCACCAGAGAACAGGTGGCAGCGAGTTTTTTACTTGTCTAACAGTTTATCAGTACGCACTAGAATTAATAAAAGCGCTCGTTTACTTCCAAATTCGGTAACGCTACTCCCGGCATCCTTTCAGCTTAGATATCGAAACAGTCAATGAACCGTAGCTTCGCCCAATTCTTAAGGTTGTGAAAACGCGAATTATTGTTTCCTGTTAGAAGCATGCAAAACACGCCATGAAGCCGAAAATAAAAACAGTGCGATAAACAGGACAAGTGGAAGAACATGAGCGCATAAGTTTGTGCACTCTTACTTACTTGTTCTGTGTTTCGCGCTGTATTTTTAATTTTTTTTATCGGTGTCCACAGAGCCTACGATGCGGCGGTTAGACTCGGCCTACCAGTCTCCACGTGGGAGCGGCCCGCCACTCTGCCCTAGGGCAAAGCTTCTCAGGACCTTGTAAATAATGTTCTTTGTCTGTCTGTATCGCTTGCCGGCTAGCCCACAAGTGCATGTTACTTCAGGATAGGATAGGATAGCAATAAACTTTATTTGTCCAACGGTTATTGCTGTTGGTGCCCCGGGCTAAGCTGCCAGGGGTCCATCGCCCGAGGAAAATCTTCCGAAATCCTCGGCAATGGCCCTGGCCCACTGGACGGCCCACTCCTGGTCTTCGGGTGCCTCGCTTCAGAGGGTCCTGCTGTTGCCTTCCCCCTTCCTCTTGGTCCTTCTTCCTCATGGCGTTGGCATTCCCAAAGCACATGGGTCATATCGGCCCGTTCGTGCTCGCACCACGGGCAGCGAAACGTATATTGTTTACTAACTCCACACAACAAGACACAAAAGCGATCAGTGAGAAAAAAAAATGTAAGAAAAAGAAGATGTACGGAGGAATGCTCCGGTAATTGGCGTTCGCATTAGATTCTTATGGCATGTGGGTTAGATGGGCACTGTTTCTACTGCTGATTTCTTCAGAAAACCACGGCATACCAGTATTCGCAGAATACGCGACTGCCGTTTCACCGTTCCTCTGTTTGTCCTATCTCATTGGAAATAGGCACTTGTCCTTGAATCCGAAACAACAGATACAAATCAGACAAGGACACTGACAGCAAGGTCGAGTACGAATATGGTAATGAAGAGGCTGATGAAAACCAGAAACCACGTCATGCCCACAATGAAACCTAGCTCTTTGAATAGCGTCATGTTCGACCGGCTCTCGCCACCTTTGAAGTCAAAAGCTGCGGCCCGTTTAGCTGCATTACGTGGACAGCAATGTGCACGTATATGCCAACGTCGAACAGAAGCATTACGGCCATTGGGATGAGGAAGAAGACAACCTGATTCCATGTGCTGCCGATCCAAGAGGAATACTGTCGGCAGTTTCGCAAAAGGTCAAAGTCTGAGGCAACCCAGCGTAGTACAACGCCCAGCACCACCACGACCATAGGTCCATCCCAAGCGATAAGGTAATAGACCGCAAGTCGCCTGTGCTTGCTCAAAAGTTAGCCGGGTTGTCACTACGTTCTTCGACATGTCGAATGAAGGCACGCTCGTCGAGGAGCTGGAGAGGAAGCCGCAATGAAGAAGAGTGGCGGAAACTGCACAGTATGGACTGAACTCGTCGGAGCTGTTCACGATAAGATAACACGGTTGGGTCCAGAAGAGTGTCCCCGAAAGACACTGTTGTGCAATACGATGAGACCGTCTGCGAACTGTTCTAGAGTATGAGCACGACGCTTTTCTGGAAAAGTCATATCAATGATAGGCTGATGCAGATGGTTGAGAGGTAGTTACTCGCATTGCGTGGGTCGTCTGAGGTGGTGGTTTCAATGCCTGTCGTTTCATTTCTGTCCGTCGTCGAAGAGTTCCCGGAATGGTATTGAGGAGCTTTTATGTAGCACCTATACTGTTGTGCCACGAGAAATAAACTTTTGCTTACGACCGGCCTTATGAGTGTTAATATATCGGGAACAGCCGCTAGCCTAACGGCACGGTCCCCTAATTTGCATACCGCTTGCTTCGGAACACATTTTCAGGTAGAAAGATTGACTCCGTTGCAGAGGCTATAGTAGACGACTTCGGAGCCATAGAGCTTGTACTCGTCGACTTCGTACTTTTCACGTGTGTGCACAACTAGAGCAACGTAATTCAAGCATTTCCGCGTGGTTTTTTGCGTCAGAGTCTTCGGGACAAGCACTTACATTTACCAGGGTTGAATCACAGGGCCAAAAGAAGGCGTTTTTGTTTTCCATCGCGTACTGCGGTGGAGACACAGCTAAATCTTGAGTCTCATGTGCTGAGGCGTTCCAATACATAGAAGTGTTGTCCAAGTCGTAATTACAAAGGGTGAGAAACGCGTTCAAGTACGGACCTGTCGCATATATACCAGTATAACAAAAGAACGGATCTTGTTCACTAGTAACATACTCGCACGACATTCGTATACCTCATCGTTCGGCCAGTCAAGATTGCACCCCAAGACAGCGTAAACCTCCCTGGTAAACTCATCGTCGACGTAACGTAAAGTACACTTCGCCCGTGAAGCAGAAGGCCGATAGACGTCGCAGTTTCTGACGCAACTGCAAGTGACGCTGAGGAGCTTTTCCGTGCACTTGAGTGGCGAGGTGCTGCAAAGCCCCTCCGGGCTTATAAAAAAAAAATTTAACCAAATTATTAAATAGGATTCATTCATTTTCTTCTTTTATTAATTAAACTCTGACTTATCTAAAAGAGCTCATAAGCCACATACCATTCAATTCCACATGAACATATTGGGGTCCCGTATAAAATCCCCTTATTCCCACATATCCCAAGAGCGATGCCCCCATATGATAAATGGAAACATACGGGGTCCTATATGGGATCCTCATACTTTCATATAATCGTATGCGACTTGCTCCATATGATACAGAGGAATAAACTAGCTTTTATATGGGATACCCATATGTTCATATGGGGATCATCTGGGACATTCCCGACCTGATATTGGGAACACGCGGGCCTTTATATGGGACCCCAATATATTGATATGTGATTATTGGATATAGGGTATATGTTTCTTTCCTTCTTTTAATGGGGTTGGGGGTGGGGTAGGGTTATCACGAAATTAACCAAAGCAGCCTTCAGTCAATACTTCATCAGTCTAAACGGATGTAGTGTTTCTCTCTGGTGCCCTTTCATATAGAAAGCTTTCTGTTACATTCGGTGACAACGTAAAAATGCACTTCAAGCTTCGCCCACAAAACTGCACTGCAAGTACCCCCTGTGTCTTCGCACTCAAAGTTATGTGCTAATTGACTGCAGGGATATTGAAAGAAGTTCACCATCGCTATGATGTCACACAAACAAGGGAACTTTTTTGCGTAGATGCGCCAACCAATTACTTGGTTTGCGCATCTATGCAAAAATGTTACTTGGGTTGGACAGCTGCGTATTTTCAATTGCATCCTTAGCTTGTTGGTGACTCAGCATCGTCATCATCGCCATCATCTTATGTCCACTGCAAAACGAAGGCCTCTGCCATCGATCTCCAATTACTCCTATGTTGCTCCAGCATACTGTCACATGCCTGCAAATTTCCTCATTCCATTACACAACCTATAGTTCCGTGCTGTCTTCGACTGCGTTTCCTTTCGCCCGCCGCGCCAGATTAGTGACCATGGTGTTGCTGGAGGTCACGGGTTTGACCCAGGCCGTGGCATCCGCATTTCGATGGACGCGAAAGGAAAAAAAAAATACGCTAGTCTACTTAGACTTAAATGCACGTTAAAGAACCCCAGGTCATCAAAATTATTCCAGAGTCCCTCACTGCAGCGTGCCGCCTCATGAGATAGTGGTTTTGGCACGTAAAACCGCCACGTCGTACCACCTGTCTGGTTTACACGCAATGAACTTTCGCGACGAAATTTCCGCGGTAGAGAAAAAAGAAACCGGCCACACGATGCAGAATGGGACACATACCCGCTGCAATGTTATACCGATCGAATCAAAGAATGCTGAACAGTTACACCACCACGTCCCAGGTGCTAAGCCGTTACTGCTCAGTTCGTCGCCTTCGTTGTCATCCGAAGGCTTCTCGTTCGTTTGCCATCTCGGTCGGCAAACAAAACCTGCCCGGCGAAGGCCGAACGCGTTTCCAACACTCTGCGAGCGCTGGAAAGCGCAGCCATCTGCCACGTCTGCTTCGATGGGGGCAAGGGACGTAAGGGGGGGGTGAGGGGGGAACGAAGATATGTTAGAGTGCCTCGATGCCCTCTTCACCCGTTGCGGGGCCGGGAAGGAGGGGCGCATTGAGGCACCATAAGATAAAGTAGCCGAGTGTTTTGCGATGGGTGGCACGGCGCCAGTTTCGGCGAGCAGCGCACAAATGCGACCGCCGATGAAATCGGCGTGGAAAATAGTGACTAGGAACGGCCAGTCAATAACAATCGTTTAAAATGAACAGAAATAAAAACCGCTGAGCTTTTGGCACACCGTATTGCGAAAGGCCGCGTCGATTATTCGCGGGCCCTTGGAAGTTCTCTATGGCACACAATTAAGTGCTTTCGTTGTGTACAAAATGAAACATGGGTTCATCGAAAACACTTCAGTTTATTATTAGTTTGTGTTTTATAATAATAATAATAATAATAATAATAATAATTTTCGAATTATAACTGCACTTGATCTCAGTACTTTTTTCGTACGTCGGGCCGGCAAGTACGCTTTAATTTCGACCTATATACTTAGTAGTGCCAGTCAGCTCAAATCTGTTCTGGCAATAAACAATGAATCACGACATAAAACCTGTACAAGTAATGTCGACTTATAGGTAACTCTAAAGCGCACAGAACTTCCGAAAGAAACAGCACGATATTCAACGGCTTCAATGAGTTGCGTGAGCTCCTTCTATTGAGCTGCCCCGTTCTTGGGCCACTGGATATGTTGGTCAATCTTCCATAATGCGTAGGTTTCGAGGAGACACAATGGGTGTAGAATGCTTGAATATATTTAGGATTGTGTCACTCCTCTGGCGCGTGTAACTCCCATCACCATTTTCACTCAACAGGCGCCATACGTCGCCTTCCTTCGTCCCCATGACGTCGCTGAGTCGACGTCTCACACTATGCTTCCCTACAAGTTGGCGCTTGCATTTCGGCACAGCTTATGCAAGGTGTATACTGGTTGCAGACAAACATTGCATTACAATAATGTTGTAAACTGGCGCTACAACTTAACATCTCTTCGCCGGAGGGCCACAAATGAGCCGCCATGCCATCGCCGCATAGTATCATCGTCACCGTCGTTGTTTCCTCGTTGCTGTCGTCACACGTATAGGCTCACGTCACAAACACCATTCGCATTTTTCGATGGAAGCTGCTAATATGGCAAAACATTAATGTCGGAGCCTATCTAGCTCATAAATATTTCGGTGAATCAGCAGCTGTTATACTGACTGACACCATACAAACCCGCGAAGACACCAATGCTCTTGAATGGTCTTCTGTAAATTTTTACTTTCGGTGCTGTGCTCGTGTAGAGGAGTAATGAATGGCCTAAAGGGGGACATTAAGTTTGGTTGCTACCAGAGAACAATCTCCAATCCTCGTGCGACGTTAACGAGTTGAGCTGAGATCTTCCAGAAAGAGATCGTCGCTTGAGAGGCTCCACGTGAAGATGCTACATTCAGGACTCTACTTACGCGTCACGTGACCTTTTATTCACATATGCTTGCAGTCGAGTTGATTTCACGGGCTAGTAAGGATCCCATAGTCAGTGTTTGAGCACTATCAAGTCCCTCGTTCACCCATGCTGCAAGAAAGAGAGAGAGGGAAAATAACATTTATTGTCCCAGAGGAACTAAGGTCCCAGTCCGGGCCTCCTGTTAGGCTCATTCCTCCTGGCCCTGCACGTTCCTGACGTGCTGCACCAGAAGAGGCCGCAGTAGTTTTTCAACTTTCGTGGGGGAGTGGTCCACTCCTCGCAACTAACGAGACGCTGATTGGGTAGTAGTTTCGAAAGTACTATTTTTTTCTGAAGGTGAAGTTGGGCGGGGCACTCCCGCAAGGTGTGTTTATCTGATTTTATAGGCTCTGCAGTGTTTACAAGTGACAGAATCTGGGTTCCTGCAAAATAATGCGTATAGTTTGTATATTTGCGCTTTTCGCTTGATTGAGGCATCCTCTACCGAATGCCTACAGGATGGTGTGTTGAGAAGTCGCGATGCTTCCCTGCGAGCCTTCAAAATATTTAGCATTTCGTTCCGCTGCATCTTCAACTCTTTTCTAGGGTTGTAAACGTCTTCGGCAGACCAAATGAAAGGAAGTGCCGGATCCTCTGCGCGGTAGAGCTCGTGCGCTTTTATATCTCTTTGCAATACTTGATGGCCTGGAATCTATTGTATATGCATACCCGTGAGCAAAGTATACGGACCACAGGGTCACCGAAAAAACAGATTTTCTTCGTAATTAACAGGCATAAACGGAAACTGAAGAGTGTACTAGAAAATTCGCAACGCCAAGTTTGAACTGCAGCCTTTAATTTCAAGTTACATTCACAGGCGGAGGAGAAAATCAGTTTTATCGCGCAGCCCCTTGTCCGTATACTTTTGCTCGCGGGGGTACGTGTAGAAGCGACTTAGCATGCATGTAGTACATGTCGAGCTTTGTGTGCATGTACTTGCATGGTCATAATTTAATGTCCTGCCCTTGGCAGTCTGTTCTCAAGCGCCTTGGCTGTCTGATCGGACTATAGGCAGGCGGAAATGACACCCGCTACAAGACACGCGTCTAACCGCTTCCCTACTAAACCGTCCACGAGGTTCGCACAACAAGTACTTCAACTGCAAGCAATTAGGTTTTGTACCGTCACTGAACGCTTGTCGCGATAATCGAGCGTACTTCTGCGAGACCCTCTACCTAAAATACTGGCCGGTTGTTACTGTGTTCGTGCGTTCATAGAACAAGAAAATGAAGCATATATCATGCGTTGCTGGGCTTCGCAAAGGAGAAGGCAGTAAGAAAGTACAGGAGCGTTCGATGATACCTGAGTGCAATTTTCCATTCTCCTCTGGCTTGTACGCCAAATATCTTGTACGCCGTCTATTGGGCGGCCTTGTCGCAAGAATCAAGACATATCCGTATTCGCAGAAGACGTGACTGCAGTTACAGCAATACCAATCGCAATTTTTCGCAATCTCATTGGGAACAGGGGCTCGTAGTCCTTGAAACATAAAAACAGGTACACACCTTGAAACCCGATTATAACAATGTTCACGTATTAATGATGAAAACATACCTAAAATCACTACGATATGAATATTAGAATATTCAGTGTGCGCTGTGCTGTGTTCAGCATTCACTGAGCGCGGAGCGCTGTTGCTTGACTGATACCCTTTATTATGGTTATTAAAGAACAAATCTTATGGGTTGCTTGTAATAAGCCCTGGGGCGCCCATTTATTAAGTATCGCGCCGGTTAGCGGTACCAGCGAATTGAAGCGACGACACACATTGATGCATGTACAAACAATGCACTTGGGACATGACTGATAATTTACTGTTGCTGTGTGAATAACGCCAGCCGCTAACATAGGTGACGAAATATAAGTGCGAAAGAGTGGGCGTCAGTGTTGAAACACGCCATTTACGTTTCACGCATTTACGGGTACGCATTGCAACAGTCACATGCGTTCGGTGTAAGAGGCCACATGCCTGAAGCCGTGTTCTCCTCATCCCTGTAAATAATATATAGCTTGGGCACCCCATGGCACACTTGATGAGCCGTTTCTTCTCGCTTCGTCGCTGTAGTTCCCTTAATGAAGAGGCCGCGGTCGCTGGTATCGTTGTCGTGAGGAATAAATGCAGTCGTGTGACAGACGAATGTCTTTTGAAGTATGGCTCGCAGACTGCCTTCGAGCGCAACATTTTTCAGCATCCGCCTCGGTTAGGGGAGAGGGAGTGTATGCGGCGTTGGAAGAGAGAGTGGGTTATTGCATGGTGGGTGAATAAATATAGCCGAGAGTAGTTTGCGTTGTGCCCTGACGCCACAACTGTGCGTGGGACAGAAGAGACTGGCTAAAGTTTCCTGCTTCCGGTTCTTTGGAATCGATGCCGCCAACCTCCGAAGCCAGTTATCCCCTAACTCGGACAGTTGAATTCCCTAGATTTCCCTAAATTTGGTACGGTAATTTTGTTCAATTTGTCAATGTGCTTTTTGTAAAGATAGTCTTTCGTTATGCAAATAGACTACAAATTTAGAGTTTAACTTTAGTCCTAAGCTAGTTTTAATGTAAATAAATAATGAAGTCGCTATACTAAAACTGAAATGAAGTCGCAGTGCAAGTTGTGGTGCGAACAACACAGCCTCCTGCTTGAACGCCATGTTCACAGAACAAGACGTCAGCACGTTTATACTTTGCTCTACATGAAAAAATGTTTGGACAGCAACAAACAGCGTGCCACGATTGAGAGGGAACCTCTATCAAGTTGCAAAGATGTATGCCGGATCACCCTTACAGAATGCACAATGTAAACTATGTGAAATCAATTTTTCTTGCATGTCGTGACGTGTTGACGTAGCGCCACAACATTTCCCATTTACACGCTCACGCGGCATTTGAAAAGTATAGTACGCAGGATACGCAGCCATTTTTTTTCTCTTCTCCGTGCCAAAAAAAAAAAAGACCCACCCACTGGGGTTTTAGAGTGAGATTTTGTTCAAGATTGCTCTGCCTATGGGTGGTAACGGGTAAATTTGCATGCAGAGTTGGCTGGCGCCGCGCAACAATCGTCTTGGGGTGGTCAGCGCCAGGCGTATGCGTTCGCTTATGCCGACATTTGTTAGTGCTGCTTTGTTTGTTGTTGCAGCGTGCGTTTGTTTTGCCGGTTACCGAATATTTCAATCAAAGGCCACATAAATCGACAGCACAGCTAGAGGTACGAACGGCTATAGCACAGTAGAAGCGTTCCGTTATCGAGCCCAGGACGCGCGCACCTTGTCGTCTAATTGTCGAGATGCGCTCACTGCGCTGCATGCGGTACGATCATAAGCTGCACTTCGAATGCTAACGCAAAGGCAGTTTGAGGTGGCTGAAACCGAAACACGCTGTCACGTGAGCAGTTCTTCGTATCTGTGTTCGCAGCAGTGAGGTTTCTCCCATCACTGAGTTTTTCTTTCCTCCATGTCCAAGTGAAAAATTTTCCCCTGATATGGATAACTTTCCCTATTTCCCTTAACAAGTCGCACAACTCTTAGATGTAGGAAAATTTCAATGGAGTTGACAGAACTGTTTGGAATACAGTGGGCTGCACATTCCACCGGAACTCGAAAGCTTAGCTCCATACAAAAAGGCATTTTGTCGTGCGCATACTTAACGGAAGACGCTTGTTTGCTTTATTGGAAAGACGGATTAAAGCTTTCGCTTAGACCTGTTTGTACCCGCGTTTGTGCGCTTTTGTTGGGCAGCATGGAAAGTATGTACCATCCGAATATTTGTTCATCGTTCACGCATCTGGAACTGCTTCCGCTTGTCTTTCAGTTCTTTTTATTTCCTGTAGAATAAAGCATCAATTACAGGTCCACGCTGACGCTGCGGGTATTCATCAGTTTTTTCCTCTCCTTATTTCTCGGTTTTTCATTGCACTCATTACTCTGGTCGCTTCAAATTCTGTTGCCTTGGTTAGCGTACACCGAACATAACTCGTTGCGCTCAACGACATTGTTTTTTAAAATTATGGGGTTTTACGTGCCAAAACCACTTTCTGATTATGAGGCACGCCGTAGTGGAGGACTCCGGAAATTTAGACCACCTGGGGTTCTTTAACGTGCACCTAAATCTAAGTACACGGGTGTTTTCGCATTTCGCCCCCATCGAAATGCGGCCGCCGTGGCCGGGATTCGATCCCGCGACCTCGTGCTCAGCAGCCCAACACCATAGCCACTGAGCAACCACGGCGGGTTCAACGACATTTGCAATCTACTGCTTGCACTCATGAACGTCAAATGTGCTTAATGCGGAATGCATGGTACGTTACTCGTCAGTACGCCTACTATTTTGCATAAAGTTTAATAACAGAAAGTGCATATGCGTGAAAATTCAATTGTGCAAATGGAGGTGCTTTCATTATGCCCTGTCTCATGCGAAAACAACTCGCTTAGCATAAAGAAAATCTATCCCTGAGCGACAATACTCCGGTGAACTGAGGGGCTCAATTTGTAGTAGCAGCCATGTACGAAGCCAACAAACAGAAAAGCGAAAGAAAACACATACGTTCACCAGCTCATCTCGGTCTGCATCACCTCGTGTATGTGTTTGGAATTCTGCATACGCGTACATGTTTGCTTCAACTTGTCCTCACCTTTCATGTCGAAAGGTTCGTCTATGTTTACAGGACCATATGCTCTAGATATTTTGAGCTCATAACGTTGTTTATTCTTACGTTACATTAAAAAATAATATTGGTGTTATTATACTATGCGAAAGGGAGTAGCGGACACCATTTTAGGGTGACTACATCCCTTTCTTTTACATTTATTTAAATAATGAAAGAAGAAATCTAGGGAAAATAAATTGTGTTCTAATTGAATTGTGGAAATAATTACAAATGAAGGTTAAATTTGCAATAAACTTCATATCCTTAATACCGGAAAAAGGATCCATTTAGGTCAGCGCTCAAGCGGACGAAGACTACTACGGAAGAGGAAGACAAGCGTTGACAGCGTTTAACCTGTGCTCTTCCTCGTCCGAATCACTTGCAGTTTGCCAAATTCACCATGCTTCAATAGAAAAATGGAAACGAAAGGGTTCGCACCGGCGTGTTGATGCCGGCGCGAACCGCACCCACGACCTCCTTATGACGCGTGCGGTGCACTGTAATATAGTTTACACGTTTAAAAGTGAATAAGGGTGTAAATCTGTCTGTAACTCACACCTGTATACCCTTTATGGGTGTAAGGATGTGAGTTATAAATTTATATATACTCTTATTCACCTTTAAGGATGTATTTTTTTTTTTTTTTACAGTGTGATCTGCCGATTGAGCTATAGCTTCGGCTGTCCGTCCATCCATCTTCTTGAGCACTCGTCAAATGTGCTCGACTAAACAGAATTTAGGCAAAATAGACAACATTAAAAAAAAGTTTTCGTGTGCTAAAAAGAAAACCTGTTATCAAGATTAAATACTCAGCACCTATTCATTAATCACAATCACAATCGCGACGAAGAAGGGCAGGCCCCACCCAAAGGCATCAATGTGTTAGAATGAGATTGAAAAGAGAAAGGTTGACGAGGTTTGCACCCAGTATACTATAGACCCAACATAGGAGAAAGACGGACCTGAAGATGAGAAGGAGGGAAACCAACTAAGTGTGAGTGCTTACAGACACGTGATTGCCGAGCACGCACCTAGAGGCGGCTAGAGCAAATCAGTATGGCTTCTCTGAACCGCAGTAGCGCCTCTTGTAGCATATGTATATAGACGACGCCTGATGTGAGGGCACGAGTACCTTTCGCCCCACGAACCGTCTCGTAACTCGAAAGCCGTTGCGACGACATTTGGGGTCAGACTCTCCAAATTAACTGCCGACGGCCATGCGACATGGTCTAATTCTCTCATAGCAAACTCGCTATTTTGCAGGCTCTGTCTCATAAAGAAAAAGAAAAGATGACAAATGAACTCTCTTCATGGAGGCAGTCGACGATTTAGGTGGACATCCGCGTCGGCACAATAACATGCGCACCCACGCTGCCATGGCGTTTTTTTTTTTACACGTATAAATCTGTCAACCCATCGCGTTCACGTGGTAGGAAAAGTGCCACACTCTATAACAGCCTACACTTTCAAGCCCAACGTGTAGTAAGGGAGGACTCCAATCGCAGTTGCGGTCTATTGCTTCGTATGTGGTGCGCTGACGGTGCTACGTCTATAAAAGAAGGTGCGACATGATTTCCTTGACAAGCAAGTTATATTGCATGAATACACGTGCACAACACACATACACACAACACATATGTACACCCAAACACACGCGCACGCGAACACCTAGACACACACACCACATGTTGCTCTGAACGGCATGCAAGATAGCTGCATATGGTGGCATACTTTGCATAAGATACACTTTTTCACAGGGTACTGTGCTTTATCATGGCTGAGAAGAAAGATTCCGAAGATGTCTTACGAATTACACTAACTGTATCTACTAGCTACGGCGTCACCGCAAATGTGTTGCGAGGCGCCATCAATTGAATTTGGTTTGTGCAGAATCCTGTGGACAATCTGTCTAGGATCTCGATGTAGCTGCACTTATCGTAATTAGTGCAGCCATAGGTATAAATGAACAAGCGCTACTTCTAGAATTCTATTGTTTGTCTTGGAAAACAGGGACAGAATGACCGGTATTATTTAGACAGGTATTATTTAACGTACGCTATCTAGTACATGCCATTTAGAATCCAGTTGTACGGTTTTTTTTCTTTCTTTTTTCTTAAACATTATTGCATTTCACAACGCTATGGCGAGCAGTGCACCTGTGTTTTTTTTTTTTTTTTTGATAAGGTAACATGAGCAGGTTTTATTCGATGACGAGTTTTATACCTCGGATAGTGCCAGAGCTAACGGGCTGGCACAGGTTCGTTGATGTTAAAATTAAATTATGGGGTTTTACGTGCCAAAACCACTTTCTGATTATGAGGCACGCCGTAGTGGAGGACTCCGGAAATTTCGACCACCTGGGGTTCTTTAACGTGCACCTAAATCTAAGTACACGGGTGTTTTCGCATTTCGCCCCCATCGAAATGCGGCCGCCGTGGCCGGGATTCGATCCCGCGACCTCGTGCTCAGCAGCCCAACACCATAGCCACTGAGCAACCACGGCGGGTGTTCGTTGATGTAAAACCAGCGCGCACATTGGTCGCTTGGACGCAGAAGACACGTCCACAATGAAGGATGTAGGTGATCATGAGGTATGACATTAGGTGGAAGTAGGTAATCGCAAAGGTGAAATCTAACGACTAACCACTAATAATGCGAGTGTGAGGTGTATTTTGCATGACCCTTCAATAACACTACTTTTTTTCACGTGGTACAGCTAAAACAAAAGGAACGGCTGGTACCACTTATATTACAATACCTCCCTACACGTACATTAAATAAAATAAAACCTTCAGTAATTTGGAGCTTCAAATCTGGACTTTCCAAGACCGCCTTTGCACGCCTCGTTTAGCCTGATTTTGGCCAACACAATTATTACGGTTCATAAACAAATATATCTGGCTCCTGAATGTATTAAGTGCGCGCACATATCATACCATATTACACAGTTGTCGTCAAAGTTCCGTATACAGCTGCGTCTTTTTTCTCAAATACTAATACTAATTCTCAAATACTATTTACTACTCAAATAATACTCAATTTAATACTCACATTAATACTCAAATGCTAATTCACGGTATGTATGAGGTGCGATGTAGTCGGTAAAAGTAAAGAAAGGCACTGCACACACGCACTCTTAGTTCAGCTTTTCGGATGACCTGGCAGCCGGAGACCGACTGATGTCCTCTCTCGAGCTGACGTCTTTTCCCGACGAAGATAGCTCGGTATGTGCAGTGGATACGCCTGTAGCAGCGGCTCTTCGTTTTCTCCTGAACCTCCTCGGAAGCAGATGTTCGTAGTCCTTGAAGCCGAAGAACAGGTACACTCCCTGAAGGCCGATCAAAACGATTACGATGATGTCTAGGGCAAGCACGTTGACGAAAGCACCGACGAAGCCCAGAAGCCACGTGGTGCCCATGATGAATGCGAGCTTCACAAACAGCGCCATGTGAGACTTGTTGCCCCCGCCTTTGAAGTCAAAGGCAGCTGCGCGTTTGGCGGTGTCTCTTATCTTCACGACGATGTGGATGTAGAGGCCGATGTCTAGAATGAGCAAGATCACCATGGGCATGAGGAAGAAGGCGAGTTGGCTCCAAAGGCTGCCTATCCAACAGGCGAAGCGCCCGTACTGAGGCGAGAGCACGAAGTTCGGTGCCGTCCAGTTCAGCACCAGGCACAACGCGACGACGATGACTGGTCCGCCCCAAGCGACGAGAGCGTAGAGCAAGAATCCGCCGTGCCTGCTCGATGAGAGCCGGACGGCCGCAACGTTCTTCCAGATGTCGAAAGAGAGCACGCTCGTCCAAAAGAAGGTGGAGAGGAAACCGTAGTGCAGGACAGCAGCGAAAACCACGCACACTGGCTTGGACACGTCGAAGCTGTTTCCCAGGAGAAAAAGCAAATGACTGCAGAACAGCGTAGCCGAGAGGCATAACGTACACCTCGAAGAGAAGGTCCGCGAAGTTCTGTGGAGCACGTACACGACGCCTTTCAAGAACAGGCATACAAGTGACAGGCTGATACAGATGATTGTGAGATAATTTTGCACGTTGTAAGGCTCGTGCACAGGGCTCGTGATATTCGTAATATTGGCGCCTATAGTTTCGTTTTCTGCCATTGGCATCGAAGTGTTTGCATAGTGGTACTGGGGAGCCCTGATGTAGCACTTTCCTTCGTGCCACGAGAAACAAGAATCCTGGCTCACAACTGGTCTTATTAGTGACAACAAATTAGGTCGGAACCGCGTCCTTAATTGTATGCGGGGCCAAAGTTCACGAACGACTTGTTTCGGCAAGCATTTCATCGACGAAAGATCGGCGTCGTTGCATAGTCCGCAGTACACGTTCTTGTACACCACTTCGGTTTCATTGGTTTCGTATCGTACCGGAGCGAAATAAGTTAAACATTTACGCTTAATTTCCGGGTCCGTGCCTTCTGGACAGGTGTTGATCTCAACGAGCCCGTCATCGCAGGGCCAGAAGAAAAGGTCACTATTTTCTAACGCATACCGAGGAGGGGCAACTTGGAAATCTCTTCCAGCGCTTCCCGAGGCGTTCCAGAACATGGAAGTGTTGTCCAGGTCATAGTTGCAGAGTGCACAAAACGCGTTGAAGTAGGTCAATCGTTCTGTGGAGACGGGAATTAGGTAAAAAGGATCTTTAAGCTCTTTAGCGTTTTCGCAGGAGTTGCGCACTTCGTCGTCTGGCCAGTTGAGGTCGCACCCGGACACGACGTAAAACTCTCTCCGAGAATACTTTTCAACGTTTCTGCCAATGCACGTGGATGCCGTTTGCGACGAAAGACTAGCTCCGGCGTCCCAGCAACAGTCACCGTAGCGTTCGCAGTTCTCGGCACAGGAACATGTGACAGCGAAGAGATCTTCCGTACAATTGACGCGTAAGGCACTGCAACCGTGGAGCTCTTCAGGGCATCGAAGAAGCTCCTCTAGGCGCTCTGGCGGTATGGCCGGGTGGTCTTCTTTCGAAACGTTCCATGGTAGCGTTGCGTTGCACTCACTTTGGAAGCAACAGCAGGTCCCGAGCAGAGCTGCTAGCGCAATCAGAGTGAGGACGCCCTTCATGGTTTCAGGAGCGAGAACCGGGTGGTTCAGAGGATGGCGTAACCTTGCACATCACGTGGCCTTGAATAAGCTGCACATAGATAACACAGCCCAAGTTGAATGTTGCATTCTAAAGCTTACTTCAGGTACGAACTTCACAGAATACGCAAGAGGCCGCACGGGCAGGAATCGCACCGACACTGATCGTTAGGATACACATGTGTGAGCGTAGAGGGCAATAAAGACTCAGAAAAAAAAAAAACGCAAAGGAAAAAGTATATTAAATAAAAATTGCAGTTTCGCCCAAAAGGCGAAACATCGATTGCGATAGCAAATTAGTAGACAGCCATACGACGTAAATATAGCAGTCTTATTGGCCATATAAACTTGTAAACATTCGCTTACTAACTAAATCAACAAGCATGGTGTGACGCGAGCACAAGCAAACATCAACACATCTTACTCGATGACCGCGGAAACTCGCTGTCCAAACGCTGGAGTGAGGAAGCGCGGAAGCAGCAGCAAGCGAATTGACCCTTGTGCTTCCTATCGCTTTAACGCGAACAAGTAAGCGGCGAAAGCACAGCGCGCACGAAGCTATGAACCCTCGGTGCACCTAGACTCTACTCATCGCAGATCGCTTTCAAAATAGCGCCCGCGTGGCCGAGCGCCGCGTCCTACACAGTAGCCACCGGAGTAGAACGCCTACCCCCCCCCCCCCCCCCCGCTCCCCCTGCTCGGTATCTTGCGCGCGATGGAAGACGGCGCCCTTCCTCTCCGCTTTCCTCCCTTCGTCCCGCCACTATCGCCGGCCTCAACCTCGCCCGCTTCTACTCGCACACACAGCACACGGCGCGTGGCGACGATGTTATCGCCCTTGGACTTTATATGGAACATCACACCGACGCCGACGACGGCAGAAATGCGCCTGGAGTGTTCATATAATTGCAATATAACTGTAGAGAAAAAATAGAGAACGAGGCGCGACAAAAAACAGAGAGAGCTTCCGAACTAAGGCACCGGGTGCTCATCGAAATCATTTTATTGCATACACCATTCTTAATGCACATGAGCGTGCTTTGATAAAGTTTCAGGCTTAATTCGCGTGATTTTAAACATTACCAGGTGCGCGTACTGTTCGCATTGCTCGCATGTTCTGTATTTCAAAATTCTGGGGTTTTACGTACAAAAACCACGACACGATTAAGAGGAACGCCATAGTGGAAGATTCTGGGTACATTTAAGCGCCTAGGGTTCTTTACCGTGCTCCTAGATTTAAGTACACGAGCGGTTTTGCATTTCGCCCCCATTGGTATGCGGCCGCCACGCTCGGGATCGAACCCGTGACCTCAGCAGCATAACGTGATAGCCACTAAACTACCGCGGCGGGCACAGCTCCCGGAGTTGCGATGTTGCAATGATTACGTACTACGCATCTATGTTATCAAAAACAGACTCTGGTGTAATTTCACAAGACCTGAATTTTCTTCCTGTGCATATATATAATAGAAAATTATGGCAGCTACACTGGCATCTTTTGCATTTGCCCTTTTCGTTAGGTGGACGTGCAGTATGCGAAAATGCGAATAATTTTGAAGAACTGTTAGGCTAAAATCGACGACTACCTTCTCATTTACTGTCTATTTGTATATACTGTCTATTTGTCAAATGGGAAGCAAACTACTTTTTTTTTCTTTACAGAATAATAAAAATAGATCCTGTGGGACATACAGAAGTTTCATTTGAGTTGGCAGCGGTGCATAGATGCAGACATAAACTAACGTGTTGAACTTATTAATAACTGAGTGTTTAGCATCACAAGTATGCAGTTGAGGCCATATGTTTATCTCGGAGTTTCAAAGAGGCGATCGCTCGCCAAGGTGATCATACTTTATAACTTATTGTGACACGATTGTAGGTTGAGATATCCGCTGTCGATATCAAAATTGAAAGCACTTGTTTTTTACTTACAAATTCCGAAAAAGCTGAAGCCTTTACAAGGACCCTCAGATTCAATCGCAACCTGGTGATTTATGTTTATGCCTCGATTCTCCTGGACAGTACGCCGCTATCTGTTTCGGTAGTCGGCATACGGGTTATTATGCCGGCATTGCTATAGCGTTTGTGACAGTCAAGCCTTCGTCTACGGTCGTGAAGGCAATCTTGTGGGGCGAAGCGATGAGATTTAATTTTTGAATACGAATATCTTGATGTGCTTCCAGCATCAAAAGCTCATGGGACATATAATTACCAAAAACGCTGAATTCCAGTAAGGCCCAGGCACACAGGCTTGAATTTAGGGTTTCAGGCTGAATTCCTACGGAGTGATCAAGTTGTCTTATAACAAATCACGACTTTGGAAAATACCAGACTTCGAATCTTTAATATGACCATATGTCTAAAATTCAGTAAATCTTGAATACGACCATATGTCCGAAATTCAGTAGTCAATCAATATCATTCATGTTTCATTTCTTCACTGCGACTTCTTGAGGAATTTTCATTCCTTACTCATTTAATCGGAAAGTAAAAAGCTTAGTTGCAGCCTGTGCTACAAACAAACCAAAAGAAATAAAAATCTGGTAGAAATACTTTAACACACACACGCACAGCACACAGAGAGACGGACGGACGGACGGACGGACGGACGGACAGACAGACGGACACACAGACAGACGGAAAGACGAACTGCAGAGGTCTAAGTCCGCTTGGAACAGACTAAGAAACACAAAAAGTGACACGTGCTCGGCAAGTCATACTTTTAAGAAAGTCCACAGAAAATGAACACACAAAATGTGAAACCTCAAAGCAGGCTTATTTCCGTGATATAAACAGGCGAAACAAAATATGTAAGCTGAACATAAACGTTGCTTGACTAGATTATTACCTCGCCATTCTTTTCGGCGTCTCGCGATGTCGGTTCAGCGACGCAATCAGGATGCCGTGACATCCCCCGCTTCAGGCGCCATTGCAGCAGCGTCGGCTGGTTGCAGAGTTGTTTCCCCTGGCAGTGATCTGGGAGGGAAACAAAGAAAATGTTACAACACGTGTGCGTCAGCAACAGCGGCGCGAAATCGTCGCCAGCGCAGGCTTCGCCACAAGCCCCACACCATCGTGACCCTGCTTGCATCCGGTATACGCGCCTGCGCCAGACGCGATAGCAGATTCGAGACCCTTACTTTGGAGAGGGAGGCATAAACGTAAGCGCAGGCAGATGATAATGCTTACTGAGCCTCACATGACACGCTTCGTTTAACTGACATTTAACGTCACAAGGACTCAAGCGGTGGGCAGATTGCGATGGACGCCTACGGGTAGTCGTATCGAGGGCCGCGTGCTTTGAGATGCCTGCCGCTTTCGTACGAAAAAATTTACATTACGGGAAACGTGAGCTTTTTTTTTTTTATTGACACAGGGTATGACTAAATGAGCGGGATAAAAAGCGGTGCTCGAGGCGGAGCTATTGAAAATGTGCCAAGTTCGTGGCACGTGGGGCGATTTTCCGCGACGAGCACTTCTGCTAGTTTCTGCGGCTACGATTTAGGCGTTTGCGAGACACTTAACGTAGACACGCGGGTACATTCACTCAGCACTGAGGTTTAACAACGCGAATAACACAAGGACACGAAAAAACGCACACCACAAACAAGCGCCAGACAACGAGAAAGCGCACATGTTGAGCGTTAGCGCACGTCCTGTTCCTTTTTATTTTATCTCTTCGTTTCAGTGGCACTGCCGTAATAAAATGAAGCGGCCGCGATTAGTTATACTTGAAGATTGCCGAAATAATTTTTCCTCTATTGGGGGGTTCGAGAGGCTTTCCCCTGTATTGTCCGCACACTGTATCGAGGAACAAAGTAGGCTTGTAATTATGGCTGTACCGCTTGGAGGAGAAGTATTTATGCAGCGTATACACAGTACAAAAGGCTGCTGTACAGGTTAGAATAACTTATCTCTGTTGTCTCTCTGGTTTGTTGAAAGACAAAGCAGACTGTACTTATCAGGAAATTTTTCGTAGCATAGTGTTGCCAAACGCACTAACACATGCTTTTTGAGTGAGCGTTTTGGTAATGAAGAAAACGTTCTAATATTAAACTGGCTCATGCAAGACGCGTAAGTCTTTCGTTTTACGCTCTGTAAGATCACAATGGCTCGTTAACTTTCCTGAGAACACGATAACGTTGGTAGCGTACGACACCCCACACCTTCAGAAAAAAAGGACACGCGAATAACGAACATCGTTCCCCGTGCGTTGATAAATATGAATACAGTTCCCCAAGGTTCCCATACCATTGTTGAAACACATGATGGCAGCTGTATTTAACTTTAGTTCATGCGCCATCATACCGAATCACGAAAATGTACCAAGGACTAAGCGAGATACTTCCGCCAGCAGTAGGGAAAGAGGGAGGGGGGGGGTGAAATGCGAATAACGGTTCTTCGCAGCAAATTTGCCTACCACTCACTCACTTACAGGCTATATAGGCAGGGTGCTTTTGCGAGAATAAACAACAAACAAACAAACAAACAAACAAATAAATAAATAAATAAATAAATAAAGATTAATTAATTAGCCAGCAGAGGAGCTATACAAACCGAATAGTAAGAGCAAGCATGCACTAAGATGACGTTATTTCGTTTTCTACACAGACCTTGCTTCTGAAATTGTTTGACATTCGCTAGTCGACGTGATGTCCTTTTCAGAAAGTGGAAGCTCCGTGTTCGCCGTAGGAGCATTCTTGCCGTGTTTGTGCCGGCGCTTCGGGAACATGTGACGGTAGTCCTTGAAGCCGAAAAACAGGTACACTCCCTGAAGCCCGACGAAGATGATGACGACAATGTCGAGAGCGAAAACGTTGAAGAACGCGCCGACGAAACCCAGAAGCCACGTCGTGCCCATGATGAACGCGAGCTTCACAAAAAGCGCCATGTTAGATTTATTCCCGCCGCCTTTGAAGTCAAAAGAAGCGGCACGCTTGGTCGTTCCTCGGATCCGCACTACCACGTGGACGTAGAGGCCAATGTCGTACAGAAGCAGGATCAACATGGGGGATAGGAAAAAGACAAGCTGACTCCACAGGCTGCCAATCCAGCAGGCGTAGCGTCCGTACTGAGGAGACAGCATGAAGTCTGGAGCCGTCCAGTGCAGCACTGCGCACAGGGCGACGATGATAAGTGGAACACCCCAGGCGACGACACAGTAGAGCAGAATGCTACCCTGTCGAGCTGATGAAAGGCGAACGGCCACCACATTCTTCCAGATGTCGAAGGAGAGCACGCTGGTCCAGAAGAAAGTGCAGAGGAAGCCGTAGTGAAGGGCAACGGCAAAGCCGAGACAGACTGCCTTGGGTAGATCGAAGCTGTTTCCGAGGAGAAAAAGCAAGTGGCTGCAGAACAAAGTTCCAGAAAGGCAGAGCGTGCACCCGGAAACGAACTTCCGCGCACTCTTGCACGTCGCGTAGACAATGCCTTTCAAGAAGAGGCATACGAGTGACAGAGTGATGCATATGATGGTGAGATAATTTTGCACGTTGTAGGGCTCGACCCGAGATCCCGTCCCGTTCGTCGTATTGCCACCCGTTATGCTCTCGATTGTCGCAGAACGGTTAGCAAAGTAGTACTGGACATTTTTGATGTAGCACTTGTTATTATACCACGAGAAACAGGAGTCTCGGCTCACGACTGGTCTAATGAGTGTTACGAGGTTCGGTTTGGAGTAGGCCGTTTTGATTAACAGACGGGACCATAACTCTGGCACGAGTTGTTTTGGTACGCACTGCATTGACGATGGGTCGACGCCGTTGCAGAGACCGCAGTAGGCGTTCTTGTACACGATTTCGTACTCGCTTGTTTCGAGCTTCACCGGAGCAAAGTACGTCGAGCATTTTCGTTTAGTTTCAAAGTCGGACCCTTCGGGGCACGTCTGTACGTCTATTAGTCTCGAATCACAGGGCCACAGAAAATAGTCTTTGTTCTGCAAGACGTACTGCGGCGGAGCCACCTGAAGCCCCGTGACTCCCGTTCCTGAAGCGTTCCAGAATGTCGACGTGCTGTCCAAATCGTAGTTGCAGAGGGCACAAAACGCGTTCGAGTACGTTAGCTTCCGTTCAGTAGTGACAGGGATCGAGTAAAACCCATCCCTAAGATTGGTCGCGTTCTCGCACGAGTCGCGCACTTCGTCGTTTGGCCAATCACTGCTGCACCCCGTCACTGCATAGAAGTCCCTGCTGAAATACCTGTCGACGTTACGTCGAACGCACGTTGCTTCTGCTGGCGGGTATAAGGACACTCCGGCTTGCCAGCAACAGTTACCGTAGAGCGCGCAGTTATCCGCACAGGAGCACGTGACCGCGTGTAAATCATCCGCACAGTTCACTGGCGACACACTGCAGCCGTGAAGACCATCGGGGCATCTAAGTAACTCTTCGAGGCGCTCCTGCGGGATGGCCGGGTGGTCCGTTCGCGAGACGTTCCACGGAAGCGTCGCGTCGCAGTCACTCTCGTCGCTGCGGGCACGAAACACGTAGAGAGGGGCGAGCAAGACAAAAATTGCGACGTTCTTCATGATCTACGGCTCACACCACACCATGTCGAAGCGTTGTGCAGACTTCGCACCGCACCAGATTGCCGGGACGAACTGCGTTCAGAAGCGATGTTGAAATCCCTTGCAGCAGTTTACCTTGGACGCGAACTTGTGAAATTGAAAACCCAGGTGGCCTTGCGCCGTCTCATCACAGGCGGAGCGAGCGACCGGTAAGTGCGTGAAACCAGTGCATAAGCAGTAAACGGAACAGATTATGCATGCCACTCTTGTAGGCAGTAGCCACGCAGAGAGCTGATAATTCTCTGGACGGTATTTTTGGCGCTGATGAACAAAGCTGTATGTGCGCAGTGTCCGTCACTAAAAGTGTCCATTTTTTCCAGGTTGTGCTTAGAGATTATATAACATCCCCTAAATGGAAATATTGCTTTTAGTAGGGGTGTACGAGTTGTAATTTTTGAGCCCGAATAGAATACGAATGGAGTAGTGCCCGCAGCTAGTCGAATAAAAAACTTTTCGAGTAGTTTTCTACTACATAGCCACCGTTTGCACGATATAAAAGAGACAATGCTGACATTCCAGTATTCATAACGCCAGAAAGGGTATATCATCATATAACACTTTATTAAGCGTAATTTATTAAAACTACAATTGGATCGTCAGGAAGAAACAAGCAGTTCTCTCGCCTACACAGGACTTTTCTGAGCGCGCGAATGATCGCTGTGCCGCCGGCAAAGTGTCGCTCCCTTAGCGACGCAGCATGCTCCACTAAGTGAGTTATCAAGCTCTGTGCCCATGCAGTGCCTGTGGCGACGAAATTTACCGCGCTTTTGCTACAATTTTTTATGTTTGGTGGCACACAGTTGACGTTGTGAAATGTTCGTTGCGTATTCGAAGGAAATATTCGTATTTCGAACAACGAGTAGTGACTGTTGCATTCGCAAAACTGAATCCAGTAGGACATTCCTCGATTTGTTATTCCAAATATTCGATATATATTCGCACTTCGCTACATTCAAGACAAAGACCACATGCCTGCGGCGGCGAGCTGCCGTTTGTCACGTACCTGATACGACCGGGCGTGTGCTTCCGGACGAGGGAGGCGTAACTGACAGGCCCTGCGGTATCGTCGATGTTCTCCTCCGTTGTTGTTGTCGAGGAGGCCGCGCCATCCCCCGGCATTTCTCCCGACGAAGAAAACCTGTCCGGCGAAGGCCGCAGGTGGCCCTGCACGTGGACTAGGGGAGCCAGCGTAATCAGCCCCGACCCTCGGTCCTCTTCCTTTCTTTCTGCTCATACTTTGAAGGAGAGAGCGGCAGGCGAACGGAGGACGGTGTTTAGGGGGAAGAGTTGCCGCGTGTTACCATGCTCACCACATGTCGCTCACTGCCAATACAGCGCAGGCAAGTGTCTTAAAGGCATTCTCTTTCCAGTTAAACACCGCTAGTAAGCTCGGCGGGGATACGCGTCCGGCGCAAGCCTGCTTGGACGCGCGTACACACAAGACTTGTGTACGTAAGACTTGTCTCACAAGTCTTATTAACGAGAGAGCGTGTTGGGCTAGGTGGTTCGAGAACGTGTTGACGCTGATTTCCAACGACGTCTCCTTTGAAACGTGCTTCTGGCTGTTCTAGTTGGGTGAATATCTTGGCAATACATTACAATATGCTGCGTCATCGTTTTGCACTCGACGTTGCGAATATTCGCTACCGTATGTTCTTGTCCTCAGATGCTCAGCAAGAACAGCGCAAAGGCGGAATTGGAGAAGTGAAGTATGTAACAAGTGTGGGCAACTGTTGGCGGCCAGTGCCAGTGTCGTGTATTTTTTGTCCACGGGTTCCGTTTTCGTACGCTTCGTTCTAAGCCCGTTCTCTGAGGACAGCTTTGACGATAGCTTCATTCGTAATTAGGATTGTTTGAGAGACGATCGACCGTGCCAATAATAATAAAACTAAACAAAACAAAACAGGGAGTTCAACACAAAATTATAATCCACGTAATAAAAGGTAATTACGCATTCAGAGAGCATGTAAACTTGTCAATACCTACGCTCCGCTCTTTGGTAGAAAGTTCTAGAAGATATGCTCGCAAATTGTTCGGGACATTTCGGTGGTCGCCCGAATTCGACAAATAACTCGTCTTTCACATTCTCACGAAAGTAAGTTAGAAAAACATAGCAATATTGTTGGCGACTTTCGAAAAACGTTGACTCACAGGAAATGCGCGAATTTCTTACGGAACTAATCAGTAAATGTTACGCTCACAGACATGTGGACTGAGGCAGAGGAAAGGATGTTAAACCGAGGTGGGAGAACGACATATATAGTGGATAGGGGTGATCGACAGGCAACCAGCCATGAAACCGTACTGAACGGCAAAGAAGGAAATGAAAAACAGAGAAATCATGACACTTCAAAGCGCTGAGCACTACTGTTCCAACCCGTAAGGGTATCTGATTCTCTAAACGCGGTGTTATAGGGGAAAATTTCGGGATGACTACTCGTCTGTAGCGTCCGGGAATACCACAGAAACTATACGGCATGTTTTGTTATCAAATCAAAACACTTTTAAAAGATAAATAAAGAGGTAGTTACCACGTCTGATGCCGTGAGTTTTTAAGATAGTAGCAGAAAGTAAATTAACCTGCGTTTGAAATACTAACAATATGGCTGGAGGGATAGAGTGTCACCGCGTTCTAGGCACCACGTTCTCTTGCGTACACCTTCTCAAGCTGCTCGATAATTGTGATAGCAGCCATGCTGTTCTATCTCAAGTTATCTAAATCATTGCCTTTGGTCAAATGCCGAAGCAATTACGTGCAGCTGCCGTAGAAAAAACATGGCAAATAGTTTGTATTTTAGGTCAACTGATTTCATAAAGCATGCCAGCGCGAATGCAAACGCATACGTTAGTGGCTAACAGAAATATAATAAAAAGTTGATCTCTTGTTCAGCGCCCACATTAGCGGCTTCGAATTGCATAAAGGAACTTATGTGCCGCTATGTAGCCGCGACGGCATGGGCCATCACTCATAAAATGTGTTTGAAGTACTCAAAATAAGAAGCGATGTGCACTGCTGTTGCAGATAATATATTTCTGCATTGTGCAAAATGTGTGCAGAACTGTTAGCTGGAACAGCAACGTATTTCGAGACAAGCGTTCAGAACGTGCTTCTTGAAAATGGTTCTAAGCACAAACTGTCAAGCAAAAGGGTGTGCTGTGAGCACGCACTTCCATTCTGCAGTTGCAACATTCCTGATGACTTCACTTTTTAGCCATTAGTGTTTCTCTATAGGATGCATTACATAAGGGGTGGATACACAACAATTTTTAACACTATTCACCACGTGTTGTAAATGCAACAGGAAAGCTAGCTGTTACATTTCGTAAAAAGGTTGATGAGCAGGTGATAGCGGCAATACTGCGCGAAACGTTGTTCCATGCTGAAGCTGCACGTGGAAAAAACGAAGCGGAGAATATAGCAAAGCGCTTGTGTCTCGTCCTCGTTCCTCTGTGGATGCACGTGTTAGCGCTGTTATAATCTTCAAATCAAGTATGCACCAACTCGCCCAGAAAGAAGATTTAGTGAAATAGCAAAGCGGTTGCGTGACTTGAAAGCCATGGCCGGTGCAATGAGATATGCGTGCTGGTAGAGTGATTAATCTTGCATGATAACGAGCGCTGTAAGAAAAAAAAAAAGCTATGGCGATTTGGCAACGATGTGCAGGAGTGGGTGGTATGGACTCTGCTTTTACGAATGATATCCTGCTATGGTACGCGTGAGATGAATGAATTAAACGATTCGCACGATTCCGTACAGCTTAAAGGGTATCTTTAAGCTATATTTTGAGCGGCCTCTAGATTACACCGGCACACCGGGCTTTGGCCTGGTAAGTGATATTGTAAGCCAGCAACTTTTAAGTGATGAGACGCATCACGTAAATGACGTTTTAGAAAACCTAGTATTTTGTTCACAGAAGCTACTAGTTTGGTTAAATTTGTGAGTCAGGCGAAATTACGTGACTAGGTGACTCCTAGGTATTTATGATTTGACTGCTTCCACGTTGACGATACCGACTGTGTAAGGAAAAAAGAGGCGGGGTTGCGAATAAATATATTGATCTACATTTGCTGCGGTTTGGTGCCATGAGCAATGGTCACACCATTCTTGTATAGAATTAAAATAACTTTGAAGAGATTGCTGGTGAGAAGAATTAGTGATAGTGCGATAAACTACGGAGTCTTCCGCGAACTTACGAACCCGGAATCACACATAAAAAGGTGGTAGATAGGTTATAAATAGGGATAAGGCGCCTCAGAAAGGCTGGCCAACGTTTCCATAGGAAGACCTATCTTCATCAAAGGCGGCCTCGTCATCCTCAGTAGGTTAGTTTTAACGGGTTAGTAAAGTGACGTTCTAACAGGTTAGTAGAGTGACGTCACTCTACTAACCCGTTAAAACTAACCTGCTGAGAATGACGAGGCCCCCTTTGATGAAGATAGGTCCTTCTATCAAAACGATGGCCAGCCAGCAATATACAGACGCTTGCGTGTAGAGCTGACTTCATCGCGCATACTGTATTTCCTGTATTTCCTATATTTATATTGTAGGCGTTTATTACGCTCGTCTTCTTCATCTGTATATTATCATCATCCTACGTAGATCTATCCTCATCTTCAGTTCCGTGTGTGATCATCATCATCGGGTGTGTGCCTTACCTGGTTCGACTCCTAGTACTCAGGCCAAATAAACGTCGCTCCTACATAGACGTCATAATATATATATATATATATATATATATATATATATATATATATATATATATATATATATATATATATATATATATAAAGGCTGTTGCGAGGAGAAATAGTTTTAGCTTGTCCGAAAATTTTTCCTGCTTGCGGACTACTATTGGTTACAGGAAACTCAAGCGTGCAATGACGATGATGATGATGATGATGGTGACGATGATAATTTATTGGCATCCCCTTTGAAACAAGGCGGTGACAAATTGTTGTCACCTGGCCTGCTTTGTTTACTCAGGTCTGTTATACATGCTTTTCATTCTAGCATTTTAGAATACATTTCCTGAAATATTCTTTTTCTTCCTAAAAACTTCTCTATTTACCTTTTACCGCTATTTGTGCCTGTAGCAGATCCGGTCGTATCAATCTCTTCCTTGTTTTTTTCTCCACCAATACTACAAGCGTCCCTTGCTTATCTCTACTGCTGACCGGTTGATGATTCCATCTACTTTAAGTCCAAGCGCCTCTGGAAGGTGTGCGACACACTTACTGGTCACTGGGTGAATTTCCTCGCATTCCATTAGAATGTGCTTGGGCACTTTAGCCACTCAATTATTTTGATTCATGCTCCAGAGTATTTCTTCGAAACTAATTTTGCTCTGCGCTTTCCTGATTTCAAAAGTGGCCCAATCCATGTCACCCTACACTGCCTCCTTTGTTGTGGTTTTACCGTGGGCTCCCAAAGCCAACCGGTCCACCGATCTTTGGTTAACTTGCAACCTCGACCATATATCCGATTTTAGGCACATAATTACATTTGAGAACATCAGCGCAGGCACCATTACTCCTTTCCAGATTCCACACACCACCTCGTATTTATTGTGGCCCCAAAGTGCTACATGTTTCAGTATTTCTGCATTCCGCTTCACCTTTGTTTTCAGTTTATTTTGTTAGGTGTTTGAGTAAGTTCTTCCTTCGTTTATGTACACGAAGAGGTATTTATTTTGGTTGACGTTGGGTATGACTAGCTGTTGAATTGACACCACGTAATTACTCGTCTCTTCATTAAAGATCATAATTCCCGATTTATTTTTGCTGAACTTGAAGCCTAGATTTGTCGCTGCATTTGCCACAGATATTCACAAGTGTGTGGAAATCTCTTGCATTGTCCGCTATTATCACTATGTCTTCCGCATACGTGAATCCGTGAATGATACAACATAATGTTGCACCATTTGTCAATTATGCATGTAGGATAAATCAAACCCAAATTCACTGTTTTCTAGTCATCTTTCTATGCCTCTAACTTGAAACGTGAACGACAATGAAGACAGAGGACATCCTTGCTTCAGTCCTTCGTGAATTTCCACGACTTCATCAGAGTTTATGCCTTCTCATAGAATTTGTACTCGGTTATATATATGTATATATATCGCTCAGCAGCGCCACGAAATTGTCATCTACGCTTTCCTGCTTGAGAATATCCGCGTTGTCGTAGGCTCCTTTAACATCTAGAAAGGCTGTGCATCAAGGTCTATTCTGAGCTACTGATATCTCTATGCACTGAATCAGAAGAAAAATATTGTCCTCTAATCGTCTGCCTGGTCTGAACCCATTTTGCAGTTCTCCCAGTACATCATTTGTTTCCGGCCATTTCAACATTTCTCATTTTATGGCTTCCATTGCCATTTTATATATCACCGACGTTACTGTAACTGGCCTGTACGAGTTCATCTTACCCTTACCACCCTTGCCTTTGTAGATGAGGTTCATGTTGCTTCCACGCCGTCTGACTGAAATTCTTTTCGTTGCAATCCCCTACTCTATGGCATTAGTCAACAATGGCAACTACGGCATTAGTCAAAAGCGCCTTGCTCTTTAGACCGAGGCTTTTGATTAGCTGTATTAGAATTTCAGCGGGTCCTGCGGCCATGTTATGAGGGAATATTCTGCTTTTTTCCAGTAAAAGTTTCTAAGTTAAACTTTGATCTCTCAGGCTTCTTTGTTGTTGCTGGATCTGTCTGAGTCTGAACTAAGCTTTCTTTTGTGCCGAAGTTATCCCTGATAGCGTATGTGACGCACCGCAGCATATAGTCTTCTTAGAAGACGTTACCATCTTCATCGTTTATACGCTCCTGAGAGCGGAGTTTCCCGGCGACAGCCGCGCCATCTGCAGCGTCGAAAGCGCAACTCTGGCACTGATCCAAGTTCAGTCGACGGGGTAGAATCCAGCTGGCGCACGTGTTGTTGTTATGATCACGTGTGATTCGAAACTTCTGAACCACGTACGCCACCGTGCTGCAGGCAAACGTTCTCATACCGCTGTTTTACGATGGCACATCGAAAACTGCCTCCCCCCCCCCAAAAAAAAAAAAAAAAAAAAAGCGTGCGGACGGCGGTACGGCTGCGTCAAAGACTGTAGCGGCCGCGCAGGACTGCCTGCTCTCCAACTCTACCGATTTCCTGGCCGGCCGAGGATTTGTGCTCGCGCTTCCTTCCTGGAGGATCGCATTAGAAAGTATTGTAGTCAGTAGACTGAAGTTTTTGGTCGGGAAAAAGTCTTGCCGGGAAGCCGACTTAATTTTTCTTTGTAGAGCTAGGGAGAGAGAGAGATGAAGAGGAAAGGCCGGGAGGTTAACCATGATATCAGTCTCCAGTTTGCTACCCTACACTGGGTATGAGAGATAGGGGTTAGAAAGAGGACAGAGAGGAAAGCGTTAAAAAAAAGAAAACAGACACACACACACACAGAGGCACACGCACACAAAAGGCGTTTCAGTTAAAGACGTTCACAAAGGCCGGTAGGTAGCAGAAAGCGCAATAGTGCTTGCACTGCCTTCTGACTATAGGTCCTTTCGATGGTGTAAAATTCTTTTTTCGAGTAGCGGTTGGTCGTCCAGCTGGTCAAGTTCGTGGCTAAGGCATTTCCTCTGTGGCCTGTACTGCGGGCAGGTGCACAAAATATGGTCAATCGATTCTTCATGGCCACAGTTGTCACACGTTGCGGTGTCGATCATCCCTATGCGGAATGCATAGGCTTTGGTAAAGGAAACGCTCAACCACAGTCGATACAGAAGTGTGGCGTCTCCACGACGAAGGTGTGATGGCGCTCGAAGACTTAAGGTCGGATCAAGGGAAGTACAGTCGAGTATTTCTTAAATGTGGCTCATTCCATTGCGATGTGGTGCACTGCCGCGCAAGCAGGCGGAGCTTCCGTGCTGCGTCAATTCTAGAAAGTGGAATTGGTACGTGGTGCTCCTCAATATGGGCTGAGCCGGCAGTATGATCGGCCCGTTCATTGTCGATAATCCCACAGTGACTTGGAAGCCACTGGAAGGTTATTTCGTGGCCTGCATCACTTATATGATGTAACATCTCGGTAATGTGAAATATTAGCTGTTCGTGCGGTCCGCGTCGGAAAGGTGACAGTAGAGACTGCAGTGCCGCCTTCGTACCGCAGAAAACCGTCCACTTGTGAGGCGGTTCATCTACAATGTATTGAAGGGCAATAAAGAGCGCTGCGCGCGCTCTGCTGCCATCGATGTCATCGTGTAATTCGTCTTAAATTTTATTGTTGTAGTTTTCGCTGGTATCACGACTGCCGCGGCGGAGCTGTTTGGCAGGACAGACCCATCAGTGTAGATATGCGTAGAGTTGCGGTAGTTCCCGTACAAAAATAGTAGCGTGAGCTGTTTAAGGGCTGGTGATGATAGATCAGCGTTTCTCGCGATGCCAAGTATTGTGAGGTTGATTTTTGGCTGAGCGAGGCACCACGGAGGAATGGAAGGTCTCGCAGCCGGAGTGAAACAAGCTGGCAATGATTTATCATATGCGGTTATTGTTTGGCTGAAAGATGTGCGTGGTCTGTCCGCTGGTAGAGAGGCTAAGTGGTGACGAGGAGTCCTGGCTAGATGCATTATAGGGGTCCTGAGCACTTCAATTTCAATGTGGGTCTTGACAAGGTGGTCTCTAGCGATTGCTATCGTAGCCACTGTTGAAGCACTCTGAGGCAGGCCTAGACAGATCCGGAGCGCTTGAGCCTGAAGACTTTGTATTGTGCGTAGATTCGTTTTACCTGCGTTGGTTATTGCTGGCAAGCTGGATCTCAGAAAACCGAGAAAAAGCATCCTGTACATTTGTAACATGGCACTTGTCGACACTCCCCAGGTCTTGCCAGTGAAAAACTTGAACAGGTGGCAGATGCCTGTCAACCGTATTTTCACGTACGATACGTGAGGCCTCCATGACAAGTCCCTGTCGATTATGACACCTGGAAACTTGTACGATTGAACATGTGGTATTATTTGGCCATTTATCATTACGTTGTAGTTTGTCATGGGTACGCACGTATATGGCACTAGTGCGCATCTCTCGGAGGAAATTTCTAGGCCTCGATTACGGAGGTAGAAAGCAGTTTGGGTGGCGGCTCTCTGAATTCTCGCTCGCAACTGTAAGCGTGTTACTGCAGACGTCCATATGCATATGTCATCCGCGTACATTGATAACCTGGCTGTGGTTGGCACGTGCTCAAGAAGAGCAATTAGGGTTAGATTAAATAACACAGGGCTAAGTACGCCGCCCTGGGGGACGCCGCGGTAGGTGTAATGTAGAGAAGTATGACCTTCATCGGTGCTTACAAAAAAGAATCGCATGGAGAGATAGCTTCGTATCCATTGAAACATGCGACCACCCACTCCTACCTCTGCGAGAGCAGAGAGGATGGCTTCATGCTGTTGCGTACTCCAGGGTAGCGTATCCTACTGCTGCCGAGTAGTAGCGGCGCCTGCCTATCGAAGCTCGACCGACGTTACTTATTGGGTAGCGTGGCGTTGTCGGCGGGCTGCAGGCATGCGGTAGACCATGGCAACCAAGCAAGGGCGAGACGATTTTCTAGTGCGATACTTGCACGGTTTATTCAAAGGTAGATGAAAGAAAATGAGAAGAGTATGAATTCGTGATTAAAAGTACATTTCGGAGCCCCTTAAATAGGCTCTCTACAATCGTGGGCGAGATTTTGCTTCCGTCGATGTCACGTGACCGGCACAGAGGGCCCCTCCTCCTCTGTTTATACCGAGCCTGCTGAAAGGAAGAAGTCGTCCCGCCTCCTGGAATTGTAGACGTTTGTGTGTGCGCGAATTGTAGAATTGTGCGCGCGCGCGCACGCACACACACACACACACACACACACACACACACACACACACAGACACACACACACACACACACACACACACACACACACACACACACACACACAAAAGAGGCCTGTACACTGCGGGGCTTCCGGCAGACAGGCAGACACTCGAAACGGTCATGGCGAAATAGGAAGTCGCGCTTCATTTCGACGAGGCAGAGTGAGAGGGTCGGTTGAAATTCCTTTCGCCACGTGGTCTCAGACGCCAACCCTAACAATGCGTAACGTTGTCATACGCCCCTTAGACGTCGAGGAATAAAGAAGTGCAGAGACGCTTACGGCATTTCTTATGTTGAATGTAGGTGGCCAGGTCGACGACGTTATCGATCGATGATCGACCACGTCGAAAGAACGCCATGGCATCCGGGTAGGTGTTATGGTATTCCAAGTACCACTCCAGGCGTCCTAGGATCATCCTCTCCATTACTTTGCCCACACAGCTTGCCAAAGCGATCGGGCGATATGATGAGAGCTCCAACGGCGACTTGCCAGGCTTCAGCAGTGGAACAAGACGACTTGTCTTCCAGCTTGTTGGCAGCGTGCCATCTCTCCAAGATTCATTGTACAACTCAAGGAGAACACCTCTCGCTCGCTCCCCCACGTGACAAAGAGCTCGGTAGAAAATTCCATCAGGTCCTGGCGCTGATGTACGGCCACACAAAGCTAATGCTGCCTTAAGTTCGGCGATTGAGAATGGTAGGTCCATGCGGTGATCACGTGGTGGCGGACAACTACTCGAAGGCGATGGAATGTTGGTAGCTGTGAGTCGGCCTGATAATCTGGCGCAGAAGTCCTCCGCCACGTCAATCTCCAATCTCTTTTGAGAGAGGGCAAGAGCCTTGAATGGGAACCACTGTACGGGGAGTGTACGGAGACCGCCCACCGTTCTCCATAGCTGCGATAAAGGTTTGCGTGGATCTAGCGACTCACAGAAGGCAGTCCAACGTTGCGATTCGAGCTTGCCTGACCGGCGCTGGATCTTTTTTTGCGTGCGTCTGGCGGTCCGCAAGTCGTCCATTGCCTTCGCACGTCGGTTCAGCACGTCGTCGGATCGCTCGAAGTCGTTCTAGTTCCACATCAAATTCCGTCGGTTTCGAAGAGCATGTGAGAGTACGCATAGTGTCTTGCACTACGCTCTTGATTGCCTCTTCCAAGTTGAAAGATGGATTAGCGTCGCAGTGTTCTTCCATGATAGACTGAAATTTAGACCAGTCCACTCTTTGGATCGTATCCCGTATTTTGGAAGGGAACAATCCTCTGATCTTGACGTACGTGGGGATATGGTCGCTTCCGTGCGTCTTTATGTCCGCAAACCACCAAGCACGTCTGACAAGGCTTCGTGAGACAAAATCCAAGTCAAGGCAGCTGCTGTATATGGCGCCACGTAGAAACATAGGACTTCCATCATACAGCAGCCAAAGTTCATTACTGGACGCGAAAGATACGAGATCTTTTTTGTAGATTATCCATATCATTTAGAGCTATTTATTTTGCTGTACAAAGCATACTGCCTGGTGGCTGCAGGTGTTCTGGCTTGCGTGAGTCGCTGAGCACTCCACTCTGTGTGGCTCTGCTTGGGTTCAGGTTGCCGGATACGGTTACCTCAGTCTTGGCGGCCGAAGCGGCCCAAGGTCGGATCGGTGCCTCGGCAGTTGTATACAAAGTACTGCGGTTGCTTCGCAGAACATAGCAGTCTATTACAATTTTTGTGCCTGTTGTTTAAAAGAGCCTTTTAATAATTCGAAAAGATATGGCGCCTATCATCCGTGGCCAATGAGGCTTTGCAAGCGTGTCAAAACACCACCACCGAAGAACACGTTTTGTCTACGGTAACTCAAACGGTTGGCCAAGAACACCTACGCCTAACGCTTAATAAGCTCAGCTATGCCTGCACACTCAATTGAGCTGCTTGATCAAATCATAATACGACAGCTGAGTTTTCTCACGTCCAGAGATACACTGTAGTTGTGTTTGCCTTGCTGGGAGTGACACTTCGTCAGTACAGTCACACCGGCGACTTCTTTCACGCTATGAACGTGCCCGGCAGCGTAGGGCTTTTCCCCTTTACGACGAATGGCAGGGCGTGTCCGACCGTCTAATATTGAGATTGGTTTGAAACCACACAGGAAAACTTGCGCCATTTGTTCGTTTCAAAACAAGCATGAACATGCGATCACGTTGGCTGATCCGCGTGGGCAGCCTGACTAGGTGGTCCGTCAGTGTCAGTTTCGACGAAAGGTGCCGCAAGAGGCGCTGACTATCGCTGCTCGGACGATGGTGAGGATGGAGAGGCCGCCAGAATGAAGTAATATCGGGTGGAATCTCTCATACAAACAGGCGGGTACAGTAGTTGAGCAGCAGGCTTATTTTATTCGATGACATTGTATTGCTAGCTAACAAGCAAAGCGATTTGCAGCGTCTGGCTAATATCCGTGGACAGGAAGGCAACAAGTTAGGTTTAAAGTTTAGTATAAGAAAATCAGGTGTTATGGCATTCAATGAAAACAGTGGACAATGGCGATACAGGGCCAGGAAATACCTAGGGTAACAAAATATAAATACCTTGGTATATGGATAAACGAAGGCAATAGATATATGGAAACACAGGACAAAACAATAACAGTGAAGGGAAAGAGAAATGCAGCCATAATGAAGCATAGAGCGCTGTGGAGATACAATAGGTACGAGGTGCTTCGATGTATGTGGAAAGGTGTAATGGTTACAGGACTTACTTTTGGAAATGTGGTTGTTTGCTTTAAATCAGGGGTACAATCAGCCTGACGAAGCCTTGTCAGACGATGGGAACCAAAGGTCAGTGGGACGGCTCGCATTGGGCGCTCACGGGAAGACTACAAATGAAGCTGCGCAGGGTGATATGGGCTGGACGAGTTTTGAAGTGAGGGAAGCTCGCAGTAAAATTGAGTATGAAGAACGACTGAGGAATATGGAAGAAAGTAAATGGGCTGGGAGAGTGTTGAGGTATCTGTACAGGAAAAACATTGATTCACAGTGGAGGAAAAGAACTAGGAAGCTTACCAGCAAGTGTGCGGCCTGTAGGGTGGGCAGCACAGCAACAAATAACGTCAAGCGGGAAGTCAGAGAGGCTGAAGTAATCTCATGGGTGGCGGCAATGGAAAAGAAACCTGCCATGAGTAACTACTTAAGAGGGAAAAAACGAAATCAGGAAAGAAACAATTTATGATAACTCAAAGGGAAGCTCATTACTTTTCGAAGCGAGATCGGGATGCCTTAGAACACGCACCTATAAAGCGAGATATAAGAAGGAAGAAGAAGCATGTGCTTGCTGCGGTAAAGCTAGGGAAACTATGGAGCATGTTTTATTAGAACGTGAAGACGTCTGCCCGGCGGTTGAGTTAGGCACCACTGGCCACGGCGGAAGACTGACCTCCTTGAAGCCCTTGGGTTCAGCGAGAGCAGTGGAAAAGTAAACATGTCCGCAATAGGCATTAGTAAGAGGCATGGAGGAAGGAAACTGAGGAGAGGCCCTTCCCCCTCCGCGCGTTAGAAGAAAAGTGTAGAGGAAATGACGTAGTAGGTTCTCGTCCTTTTTGCTGTTTTTTTTATTTCTTTGCCGTAGCGGCCACGCCTTTCGGGCCATAATGGCGGCTTTGTTATGGTTCTGTGCGCTCACACGTGTTGCTACGTAGGTTTCGTACCGTGGCAAAGGCGCTGTGCGGGCAGGTTTGCGTTGGACTCTGTGTTTTGTTGCGGTGCGTTATCTGTACCGTGCTCTCCCGGATGTAGCTGTGGCCAGGTGGAACAGGAGGAACTAAAGTTCGGGAAATGAACGCGCATGCAACGCTGTACGCTATGTACCGCGCCACGGCAATGGCAACGGACTAAGGAATTATATCTGCGGGAAATTTTTCCCTCTTTGGGGGAATCATGCTAAAGTGCCATCGCAGGCTGAAACCCATGCGTTCCAGAATCTCTACGATGAACGCCTTGCACGTCAGTGATTCCTGCGTTTGACAGCGCATATGGTGCATTTGCGGCACGTAAAACGTACGTTATGAATGCATAGTTCGTGTTCAGCAACAACTTGCTTTTGTGGATATTAAAACACATGTTGATTAACTGTTGCTTGTTCCTGGCAGTACTCGCGACAGCACGAAGTCTTTTAGGCAGAGCGCGTTCGAGGTTCATGCACAGCTGCACAGGTGTACCTCAATACACGTGCTGATAGAGCGTTACGCAGAATATATGCGCATTTTGCTGCCCTCGGCACCGTGCGCCTGCCAGCCGATGCTTGAAGATGGGAAAGAAGCGGCTGCTTTGACTTAAGGAACGAATCCTCCCTACCGCAGGCGTATCTTATCTGTGCGCGCGAGAAGCGCAGGCCTGAAAGAGAAGGTTAGCAGATGCGCTGCAAAGAGCCGGCAAGGCTCCACAGAACGTACACCCGCGAACTCATCTGTTCCATGGTCGCACGTAGGGCGGTTCTACACGCGTACTGTTCTGCACCGTGCGCCGGCTATCGCAAAACTTTGGATCCGTGATGATTCATTTACAGTGAGAAGAAGGCACATTAGGCCGCAGTCAATGAATCTAAACGCGGAGTCAGAAATGACATTCTGCCTCCTCGCCGGCGCGCTGTCGTAGTGATTCGCGGCCACCCGAAGTTTGTTCAATAAAGCACGACGATTCCTCAAGCGAGAATGTATTTGCGCTCATAAACTCCAAATGGATCGCAAATGGGTCGGTGTGTCGTACGTGTCTCCAGTGCAGTCTTGCAGTGCAGCTAGTGAGAATGCGTACATTTTTTTTCGTATCGCCAGACGTCTAGCTCGCAAGACCGTCTGAGAGCCCCAGGAGGTCCAAGCAGAAAAGAGCAAGTAGAAGACAGCGATAAAGGTGACCTTTCTTAATACCGCGCAAGAACTGGCCAGCGGCCGGTACCCGCGGTTGATGAGAACAGTTCATTTGGCTGGCCTGATAAAGCATGTTTATTTTCATAAAAGCCGCTAAAAGCAGCCGATTCGACCTCACGGCCCAATTTGCGAACTTCATTATGAACTTCTTTCAACATGACTTCGGCAACGGTAATGCATTGAGACATCGCGATTAGATTATTTTGTTCGGTATTGGTGCGGAGCGCGCGCGTCCGAGCAGCCCGGTTGCGCGCAGCGCGGCGTGGTTTGGCGAGAAAGGTAAACAAGAGAGGAGAGGTGGCGCGATGAGCGGAGCAACGCCATGAGCAATGCCAACTTCCGGCTTCACTTTAGCTTCACGAAGAGTGACGTCAGGGCCTCTCTGAGTTTCCTTCCTCCATGGTAAAAGGCGATTGGAGGATTGGTGGAAGAAAAGTAGGGAAACAACAAAAAACGGAGACGTACAAAAGCACAGTTCGCAATAGGGGATCAGAAAACTTGGTTGTGGGAGTTCATAGTTTTTTTTTTCCTTGTTTAACCTAGGTAGGATATTAGGCACTATAATAACAAGAGTTTGGCGGCGCGACCTACCGACCCGTTCCGAAGGGGACGCTCATAACATCCATCCATCTGGACGCGCCGCCTGGGCATTGTCAGGAGCACGGAGGAAGGAAACACAGGAGAGGCCCTGACGTCGCTCTTTGTGAAGCGAAAGTGAAGCCGGAAGTTGGCGTTGCTCATGGCGTTGCTCCGCCTATCGGGCCAGCTCTCCTCTCTTGTTTACATTTCTCGCGAAACCATGCCGCGCTGCGCGCAACCGTGCTGCTCGGACCCGCGCGCTCCGCAGCAATACTAAACAATCGTTAGCACGTTAGCATGATTCCGCCAAAGAGGCCAAAATTTCCCGCGGTTATTCCTTCGTCCGTTGCCATTGCCGTGTCGAGGTACATTGCGTACAGAGTTGCATGCGCGTTCATTTCACGAAGTTTAGTTCCTCCTGACCCACCTGGCCACAGCAACATCCGGTAGTGAACGGTCCAGATAACGCAGCGCAACAAAACACGGAGACCAACGCAAACATGCCCGCACGGCGCCTTTGCCACGGTACGAAACCTACGGAGCAACACGTGTGAGCGCACAGAACAATAACAAAGCCGCCATTGTGGCCTGAAAGGCGGGGCCACTACATCAAAGAAATAAAAAAAAAAAACAGCACAACAAAGGAGAACCTACTACGTCACTTCCTCCACACTTTTCTCCTAGCGCGCAGAGGGGGTAGGGCTTCTCCTTAGTTTCCTTCCTCCATGGTCTGGAGCGTTTTAGTTGAAATTCCGAGTGTTCTTACGGAGTTCCAGTGGCAGGTTGGTGGCGTCACCTGGTGGAGCAGAACTCAACCAGACAAGCACAAAGCTACTATTGCGGCACGGAGGAAGGAAACTAAGGAGAGGCCCTACCCCCTCCGCGCGCTAGGAGAAAAGTGTGGCGGAAATGACGTAGTAGGTTCTCATTTTTTTTGCTGCTTTTTTATTTTTTTTGTTGTATGGCCACGCCTTTTGGGCCACAATGGCGGCGTTGTTATGGTTTTGAGCGCTCACACGTGTTGCTCTGGTAGGTTTCGGGCCGTGGCAAAGGCGCTGAGTGGGCGGGTTTGCGTTAGTCACCGTGTCTTGTTGCGCTGTGTTACCTGCACCGTGCTCTGCCAGATGTTGCGCGAGCGCGCGCGAGACCACGCGCAGCGCGGCGTGGTTTCGCGAAAGATGTAAACAAGAGAGGAAGGTGGCCCAAAAGGCGGAGCATCGCCTGAGCAACGCCAAATTCCGGCTTCACTTTTGCTTCACAAAGAGTGACGTCAGGGCCTCTCCTTAGCTTCCTTCCTCCGTGTATTGCGGTAACCAAGTACATTCTACTTCACCGCTGGTGTAAGTTTTCGGCAGCAGCGTAATCGTGAACATGTTGCCTTCATCATAATTGTTTTTCGACAAGGACACTCATGAGTGTCTAGGGCATTGTGTCTAGGGCATTGTGGTTAGACGAAGCGTCACAAGATGTCGCTATGAGCGTTGTTGCTGCCGTATAGACTATGGTAGTATAGACCTTTTCGGTAACCCGGTGGGAACATCGCCAAACGGTAGCCATGACGGCAGGAAGTTTGCGTACAAGCTAAAACTCTTTAATATATGAGCGAGCAGAAGAGCATATGTGAACCTTTGACGGGACACCGAAATGAAGTCTTTATCAGTGCTTGAGAGCACTGTGAAGATTGATGATCGCTGAAGCAAGGTCGCTTCTGTTGAAAGCAAACAGCGCCTCACAGTCCTTGTAGCGTGCTGCAGCGAAGCGAGTTGTTTGCGGGAGCAAGCATTCAATGACTCCAAGTTTGGCGTTATCACCTTACACATCTACAGTTATATATTTACTGAGGCTGAACTGATTTCTAGAAGTACATATTAGTAGGCCAGTCAATGAGTCAATGTGGCATTTATAAACAACTGTCTACATTAAAGCATTCGCAGTAAGCGATTGAATAATAATAATAAAAAAGACGATTGTTTTCGTTTAAACTCAACGCAAGAGCTATAGGTAGGTAGGGTGTTACTCAGCCAGGACGTTCTCCTATTTTACGATTGCTGTGCTTGCTGTCGAAGTTGGCTGCAGTGAGTTAAAGGCGTTTATAACTTCGGCACTTACTCGAGTTCATGAATGCCGATCTGCCCTCGAAATATTTCTCAGTGAGGGGATTGTAAAAAGCTGCAAAAAAAAAAAAAAATGGCAGTCTATCCCTCACAGGAATGTGGGTGTAACCAAAAAACGCCTCTTTATTTGAACACAAGTAGCGTACCTGTTTTATTCATCGGCTTCCCACCATGATGGCTCCGATAGCCGTGTGCGTCAGCACGTATGCGCGGGATTGGGGCTTGACCGGAGACAGGCGAGGCGTGGCCATATGTACGCGTCCCGCATGCAATGTTAAGGCGCTTGTTGGTTGATTCACGATCTCGCAGGTGGCATCTTTTTGCAGAAGGGCAGAAGGTCTGGCTGGCGAAACCTTTAGCCTTCGTACTCTTCTTTCCCAAAATAATTTCACGAATGGTGTTGATGATGACGATGATCTGTTTTTGGGAGCAAGGGCCAGATGTGGCCAAACAGCGCCATGTGATATCACGGAGGTTGTGATCCTAAGTAGACTGGTCCAGTTCTATATCGCGGGGTTGTAGGGGACAATCATATTAAAGGGAAGCTGGCTTGTAGTTATTGTTGTCGCCTCAAAATACGACTCCTGTAAACGAAAGGCGTTGATAACACAGGAGATAAAAAGTACACACAACAGGAACCAAAGAACGAAACAATCAAGTATGTGTTAGCACTAGCCTCAACTTTTTTGCCGTCAGCCTGGCAACCATTGTCCACTATTTTTGTTTCTTATGCCTGCTCATGGTATTGAACATCGACATCACGGCGTGCAACTTGTTCACTGCCATGTACCCTTTCTACCTACGAAAATACCCATCATTTACTCCTACAACCATTAACGTCAAGGGAATTAAACAACAAAACAAACAAAACAGACAAAACAGAAAACACAAATAGACAAAACAGAAATAACTGGATGACACGCAGAGCACAATACACGTCCGGCACCGCCAAGGACGCTAATGAGAAAGGAGGACGTCATTGGGAGACAGGCACAAACATACTCAATACCGACACATTGCATTACATTCGCTACATAGCCCTTCACAGAAGAAAAAGTTATAGGACACTGGTTCGCACGGGTTTCGGCACTCGTGGCCTTAAGGGCTCTGCTCAAGCTCTTAAGGGCTCGTGAATCGTGGGACCGTCTTCGAAAGTTGCAGCGCATAACATCGGGTTATTGTGTGAATCTTTATCAATTTTTTTCTTCTATCACCTTTTATTCCCGTTCCCCAGCACAGGGTAACCAGCCGGTACTTACAATGGCTAACCTCCCTTTCTTTCCTCCCCTTTTGTCTCTCTTTCTTTCACTACATACATGGTAAACAAAGACCAAATTCAACCAAGGATCCTCGAGGAGTAGTTGCCGACTCGTCGGCGGACAATGTTACGGCGATGATCAAATTCGTCACTTTACTCCACCTTGCAGAAGCAGCAGACGATATACAAGGGCCACTGCCATAGGAGATATTAAGACATCCTGTGAAATCCCGGACATGGGCTCGAAATTAGTGAACTACTTCTTCTTCCTACAACGTGAGGCCTTCGTGCATGTTGTAGTCTGCCTCGCAACCGAAGCTGTTCCAAAGACGGTTGAGAATATGGTACCTTATGTATAATCGTGTGATGAGCAAGCTGCAAATGCCAGCTCATTTTGACAATCTAAGCAGTAATGAACGACGAAGTTGTTACCGTTACCGCCGGTACTATACGAATACAGCTTAAAAGGGCACTGAAGGGCTGTACTAAATTAGTCTAGACTTGGTATCACATTTTTCCTAAATTCCATTTTAATTTGTTTTGGAAAAAATTGTTTATTAATTGAAAAAATGAAGGCCAATCTACCCTTTCTTTACCTTCGCGTCAAAACATCAATGCCAGTGCGTTATTGGAGTCGCGCACTTCACACTATTTTCTCGCTATCAGGCCTTATTGACGAAGCAAGAGTTCTCTAAACATGCTAGGCGGAGTATTTAGTTACATTGGAATTCAATAGAGCACCTCTTTAGCAATAAACTATTAACTATATAGGATTGAGCATATGCTTTAGAAATCTATGACGTCTAGGCGAACAGATGCGGGAAAATCAGCGCGACGTCGCCACTGGCCTTTCGTATTCGCCTCTTTTCCGTCATCCCCCCTCCCTAACTCGCTCTATTCTTCGTCTCTTTTCACTGGAGTGACCACTTTGGCGTTGATGACACTTAATTTACCACTACAGCTAGGTTAACTTCCTATTCTTTTGTGTCCCCTAAGCAGGGTCTCGTCGGTGCACTCTATGCTTCTCTTTTGCATGAGACGCTTTTAAAGCAAGTGAGACATAATGATCTTTCTGCCCGGGACCACAGGGCAACACGTAAGAAGCGAGTGGCTAACAAAAGTTGTGAACCGGCTGGCGACGGCTACTTGCATCGCGTGGGTAGGCCCTTGGAAACGCTCGTCGCCCCCGGCCTGTGTCGAGGGTCAAGGTGAAGAGGGGCCACGCACGCGAAGCAGCAATCTCAAAGAAACAGAAGAAGCGACGCAAAGAGAACGGTTCAGCTCCGGAACGTCCGCCGGTTACGTTCGCTCGCCACAAGGCCTGACCCGAAAACCACTCGCGAATTATTCTCCCACTCGACTGGGTGATACCACGTCGCAAGGACGCGTATCAAGGTAAAGCCACCCGTCGAATTTCGATTTCCATCGCCTCGCTTCGGCGTCCGTGGCGGCAAAGCAGTGACTTCGAGCACGCGATAGAGGTGTCTACCTAAAATTTATCTGTCTTTGTTACAGCCGGCGCAGCGCCGCTTCTACTCGGATGCGCGTTCCATTTAGCATGCCAGATTTTATATCGGCGAGGATGATTAATCACCTAGATAAAGATAACGTTTACTGCGAACCATAACCAGGGGCGGAGGTTTTAAGCAATGCACGTCGGAAGGGCATGCATGGATACGAAGCGAAACGTCAACTTTTCGAATGTGCTGCATCTGTCATCGTGACGGCGGAGTTGCGTTTTCTCACACCTGGTGAAAGGGGATGGCGCGTCTGTTCCAACTGATGCAGCGTCGCTTCTGATTCTGCCGCATGATGAATACAATACAGATCATGAAACCTTGTAACGCTAGGCGGACGCTTCGTATGAAATTTATTACAATTTCTTTGATCGAATGCCTAGGAAATTCAACACTTACGACCCCGTTTAACTACCGTGCGACAAAAATGGACACGCGAAAGCCACGAGGTTCAAGATATGCATAATCGTTAGTGCAGCGAATCTTCCTGTGCCTCTAAAGGGGCCTTGAACCACTTTTTATCGAAGTAGAGAAGTGCATTTGAAGTTAAATTATTTCAGAAACACTTTCTTGCAAAAACTTCTTCAATGCGCTCAGCAGAAGCGGAGTTATTAGAGAGTTTTAGGTTAGGGGGACGCAAGCATTCAGTGCCAAGGCTACGGCGGAGCGTGGTGTGCCCACAACGCTCCGCTTACAGAACGTCAACGCTGCGCGCAGTTCAAATTTGAGTTTGGATGTTCACGTACGCGCACTGATTTCCGATTTTTGCGCCTACGACGCGGTAAACGTGGTTATCCTCAGCGAACATCAGTGCGCTCAGCCAGAGGACTCTATTGACGCGGCACTCTGCGGCGGCCACGGTATCTACGCTACGTAGCAGACAGCTGCTGCATGCAACTACAGCGTTTGCTCTGTGCACGTCAGGGCTAGTGTGCGCGCTCGCGCTCCTGTGCTCCCGTCTGGCTGTGCTCCGTGGTGTGGATCGGCTTTGTCCTGCACCAGCTTGGTCGCCAGATAGTAGCCAAATACAACTTGCGCATTTTGAACTTCGCTTCGATCATTACGAAGCGATGTTTGTCAAAGCGTTTAACCAAGAACGGCCATGAGCGAGCGCGCGCTGGCAAGCGTGCGTGTAGTCTGCCCTTAAGTTTCGCGTGCTTCGAGGCTAGTTCACTGTTCAAAACTAGTCCAAATTAGCGAGACCCATGGGCTACGACACTGAGAAGCAGGGTGGGCAAAGTTTAGTTCCTGCATGGGCCGCCGTGGCCGAGCGTGAGCAGGCGATATTCGGCTTCTTCCGGAAGTACGTAATTATTATCGAAATTCGAAAGCAGATATTTGCTTACTTCAGCCTGTTCATAAAACTGGGTCAATAAGCAGTAATATTAGGAAGAAGCGCACTGATCCGAACACCCTTCTTGATTGATGAGAGCCATTGCCCAATACCAGCAGCGTATACGGGAATCTGCTATCGTACTATACGAAAAAAGCCCGCAGAAAAGAGCGAGTAGTAGGCTTCTGTTGAAAAAAACAAATGTGACCTTGCGCTCGCTTGCGAAAGTCACGCGCAGTGCACGACTGCAAAATTTGGCTGAGATGCTCACAGCAGCATATGCTATCCACGGGCTGCGTTTTTTATCACCCAGCCCTAGGAATGGTTCAGGACCCCAATAATAACCTTCGCATTGGTGCCGAGTATCATAGACTCATCTTTGATAATCTTCAGTATACGCTTTCGACATTGCCAACGTACATCTCTTTCGGGCCTGTGGTTTGTAGAAATGTCCGTGGCTGAGGATTGTAATTAATCGTCGGATTACTGGCGTCTGGACACACTGCTACCGGTTCAACCAGCTTCAGCTATAGGGCGACTTTGAGTAGTGCGAACACTCTACTACACGGCTCACGTTGCCGACGTTATCGGCAGCACTTGCAGCATGCAAGTCTCTTTCAAAGCTGTCAAAGCAGATCAGACCGGCACCAGTACTGCTTCTCTTTGCTGCGCTTGTGTCGTTCCCTCTGGAATACGGTAGCACTAGATCTGTTTCCAATTATCCGCCGGAACAACACGGCACGATGTGTGCGCGTACCTTCGCGCTCGCACACGCAGATACTATATAGAGTGCAGGAGACGTGCATGCACAATCAACTACTTCTTAAGGAGCCCTCAGCCAACGCTGCAGACGCGGTTACGCACAACCGCGGTCTGTTTTGTATTGTACGTCTCGTATTACGTATCAGACAAAGGAATTGTTGGACCTGGGTGCGCGTCGTTAAGGAGATACTTTGTCTCACTTCTGCTGCAGGCCTTATACGGCTCCTACACTGATTAAGAAGAAAACTCTGTTATGTTACAGAGGGGCTGCTGTGAATGTCCTAGGCCATTGAACTTTTACATCCAATCCGTAGTAAAACAGCGCCAGAGTACACAAAGGTCTTTTTTACTGCGGATATGAACCAACTAGCCCAAAAGTACGTCTGGACCAGTTACTTGCAATGGTTTCCTACGTCTGACGGGCTTTGAGACAGTGTGTGCGTGCGTGTGTGTGTGTGCTCCTATTCATGTACACGTGGTGGTGTAACACAATAGGCGTACTTGAGCAATTCCCGGGCTTTATAATTAGTCTAGTGTGCCAAAACTTGAATGATTAAGGCAAGCGGAAAGGCGAGATAGCCGTAGTAGTTCACCTTTATCCTAAATTCAACTCATTTCCTACAAATAGGTTCAGCGGTTGCATACGGGGGCATTCATGCACTGCTGTGTCTGATTTAAGAAATCTGTGCGAAGCCAGATCTTTGTATTGAGCTGAGCGACAGAAACCTGAGCCAGTTGGTAGGGATTCATGGTCTGAAAAGATAGGTGCACGAAACAGAGAGACAAGAGGAACAAAAAGGACAACATAAGTGTACTGAGCAGGACGGAAGTCACAGCTTCGCCTGAAAGGCAAAGCATCGATTGCGATAGCAAATGAGTGGACAGCTAGCTATACGAAGGATAGCAGTCTTATCGGTCGTATACGCTTGTAAACATAGGCATACTAAGTTAACAAGCACGGTGTCACGCGCATACGAGAAAACATGAACACATCTCACTCGATGACCGCCGAAACACGCTGTCAAAACGCTGGAGTGAGGATGCGCGGCAGCAGCAGCGAGAGAATTGACTTTCAGGCTGCATCTCGCATCAGCACAAACTAAGCCATTAAAAGACAGCGCGGGGGGAGGGGGTCTCCGTTCCCGTCGCAGATGGCTTTCCAGATACAGCCAGAGTATAACGCGTCCCCTCTCCCTAGCCTCCCCCCGGAGCGTTGCGCGCGACAGAAGACGGCGCGCTTCGTCCCCGCTTTCCTCGCTTGCGTGCGAGAGATTGAACCGCAATCACCGGCTCACCTTCGCACGCTTTCACTCGCAAGTATACAGCATATGGAGCACGGCGACGATTTTATCGCCCTTGGACTTCATACAAAACATCACGGCGACGCCGATGGCGACGGCAAAAATCCGCCTGGAGTGTCCATATAATTGCTATCACAATAAATACCGTAAAATAACTGTGTAATGTTAAATACCTTTCGTAGTACATTGTATACAGGGTGTCCCAACTATCATGCCCCAAGATTTAAAAAAAAAATTGCAAAAGACACGTAGCTAGACTGAACCAAGGTAATGTTTGCCGTCGCTTGGGGATACTCAGATTATATCTTGCATACCACCTAATTACATAATTCGTCATAATTAATGAACTAAAATATTATAATTAGATGAAAAGCGTCATGATAAAATTGTAGAGCATCATGAACAAGGCTAGATACAGCTTTCTGTTGCTCAATACGTCGTACGTCGCGGGAAAGAAGCCCGCGAATACACGCAGAATTTCCGCACGATTGACCGCTCGATGCACTTTGCGTGTATTCGCAGGCTTCTTTAACGCTCGGAAAAACACTTTTATGTAGCAGGCATTTAGCAACAGAAAGCTGTATCGGGAGTTACATATGTTTCTTTACAATTCTGTCATTGAAACATTTATTCTAATTGTAATATTGGAGAAGTTCATTAATAAAGATAAATTATTTTTTAGGCGGATTGCAAAAAATAATCTGAGTATCTCCAAGCGACGGCAAATAATATTACGATGGTTTTGTCCGGCTACGTGGATTTGAACGTTTTTTAAATATGGTGAATTATACTTGGGACACTTTGTATAGGTACACAGGAGTCATATTTTGAAGTTAGGACATATTAATTATCAGGACCCTCGCACTTAATGCAGAAAATATTCGTGAAGTCGTTCGCTGGCAAGTTTGCTCAGTTAGCGCGCAAACTGGTAGAATAGTGTTCTCGCCAGAAGCGCCTTGCGCGTTCTCGTTGGCTTGTTGTCGTTCATAGCTTGCTGCTTCTGTCGCAACTTGCGGCCTCTGGACAGGCTGCCGCAAATCGCTCATATTGACGGACGTTTTTGCTCGGGAAAACATACGCATTGCGTACTATTCCAAGAACGAGATTTGTTGGGAATTTGTGAAATGAGGACATGAGAATTTGATCTAGAAAACTTCAGCTTGCCTAAGAGGTCTTCTCGTAACATGTCTTCATAGATGACTGGCCATCGGCAAACCCCTTCGCGGTTGTAACTTTTTCCGATCGTTTTGCGTAACTATGTTGACACGTGCTCGAGATTCGCTACAGCGTGTTCTCTTTCTTTTGCGGGAGCGTTGGTTTCTCCAAGTATCATGAAAAAGTTACCAGGCGAGGCGTGCAGTGCAGTAAGGTGCCTCACGCAACGTATTAGCCACACTGACGGCTTTGGTTGAAGTTATTTTACCGCCGGTTAATACAGATCGCTCCTTGGTGCGTTCCTAGCTGAACACACACACAAAGAAAATACATGCTATGCAACGTTTAGCCTTCGTTGAGCGTACCACATCTGGAACGCGTCCTATTTCGTCGCAGCTCACGTAATGTGAAGTGGCGTGCTCGCTGATAGTAGGCGATTTTTCGCTTGCCCCTCACGAGCGATCTGCGATCTTATGGAAGGGAAAAGCTGCACGCAGCCTGGCACCGATGGCGCGACATGCGTCGTTACCGAGGGTGACGTTGCATAGATGTTTGGCAAGACGTAACCGGCTTCTTAGAGGAATCAAAAGGCGACGTGCTGTGGTGTGCGCAACGTTTAACTATATACAGCGACAGGTTTACGTGAGTTCCTGCGCTGCTTAATATATTAAATAGCTTAATATATAAAGCAAGAGTACCTGCGGCTGAGCAAAACGCCATTGAATGAACAGCGATCTACGGATACCCTCCGCTTATGTGCCAGTAGAGGACTCAAATTAACAAGTCAATAGGAGGCAAAAGTCTTCGTTGCCGCAGTGACTACATTGATTAAAGCTATGAATTGTTATGTTGACTATGCACTGCCCTTTGTTAGGTGTTCAGTAATCGTTACTTTGTCATTCGTCGCGAAAGTGCTTGTTGGCATATCGTCAGTAAGTTGCCCTTTTGCTTGGTTTATTCAGTCCAACTCTTTCATATGCGTGTTACTTCAACTACATCAGGCATGATACAATCGGCACTTCGGATGCAATAGTTAGGTTAGCGGCAAATAACTGCGGTGGGCTGAAGCTTGGGCGAAATGGCAATTCATGGCATAGCGTAAGCCATGAATTATAGAAGAAATTTTCGGTAGTCAGCGCCATGTTTATCTCTCTTATGTCAGACTCCCTCGTCCCGCTCACGATATGTTCTAAACTACATGTGCGAATTTCTACAATCTAGCTTTGTCACAAAAAATTGTGTCTGCGCGATTAGATTCTCTTTCTGTTCAAACATAAGGGAACACCGCTGATTTGAGAGATGTTTGATGCAAAATCAAGAGCTCGGAAGTGGTTTAACTGGATTTCTTCGTCGGGACATGGAGAGCCAGCTCGTAAGCACCTTCAAAAAAGTGGGCCTAAACTGTAAAGCTCATCAGGAAATGCTAAGACATCAAAGCTCGGGACAACGATCACTATTCGAAATATGAATATCGAAACATCACATACGTATTATTTCGTGATCTTAACATTATTCCAAAACTATTTTCATTCCATGGGCGAAAAGCGCTCAGGTCTCTAGGAGGGCTCATTTCAATGTGCTAGATCATAAAAAAATATCATAACGATCTCCATAGTTGTCCGGAATACATGCCCACAGCCAATACTATAGAGGTCACGCGTTGACTCGCGCAACAATCTCAAGCTGCCTGTCATTGGGATGGTCGCCATAGCTAGAATTACGTATATTCACGATTACCTGACGCTTATTTTTCTGAACCGCTGAATCGTACTACCTGCTCTTGACCGTAGGCTTAAGCACGTAGCGAAAATAGGAGTGTTACCATCTGTCAATAACACATGAAAAAACATTCACGCTTATAAACGCTTAGGATTGCCAAGCCTTCATTCTTTTGAGTCAGTGTAGGTGGGTCTCAAAGCTTGCCATTTGTGCCTTATGAAGAAAGGGTGTTGCTCACAAACAAACAAAAGACCTTTTGTTCGTGAACAGATTGTGAGGATGATTGGAAGGGATGTCTATGCGCTTGTCTTATAGCACAGCAGTCTTTCACCAGTTCTTGAACGTAACTCGTAGTGGTCTGCCGCCAGTGCGCCCCGGTTTATGTCTACCTAGCGTTTGCAGTCATGCCACTGGTTTTAGTCTCGTGGCTCACCATGTAGCTAATTTGCACTCTGACTAATTTGCGCTCAATGCACGTGCAAATAGCACTCGCAGCGGTGAACAGCCCCACATTCGCGCACGTACTAATAAGAAGCACAAAACACGGATGCACTTCACTGAACTTTTGCCACTCCATTCGAAGATCTTCGACGAATCACGTTTCTGTTCTCAGTGCCCCCTTCGGTCGAGGCCACTGGCGCGTTGACTATAGGCACGGCAGGCAGCACACACTTGCGCGTTTTCCGGAAGCGCTTCGGAATCAGATGCTGATAGTCCTTGAAACCAAAGAACAAGTACACGCCTTGTAGTCCTATCAAGATGATGACGGTGATGTCCATGGCGAGCACATTGAAGAAAGCGCTCACAAAGCCGAGCATCCATGTCATGCCCATGATGAAAGCCAGCTTCACGTACAGTCTCATGTGGGAGTAGCTTCCACCACCGGTGAACTCGAATATGGAGGCGCGCTTCGACGTTCTGCGAATTTTCACGACGGTGTGCACGTACAGACCGACGTCTACCACAAGGAGAATCATCATGGGCATGAGGAAGAACGCCAACTGGCTCCAGAGGTTGCCTATCCAGCAGCCGAAGCGACCGTAGTGAGGCGAGAGCACAAACTCTGGAGCGGCCCAGTTTATGGCCACACTTGTCCCGACTATAAGCAGAGGGACGCCCCACGCTATGACGCTGTACAGCAGAAAGCCACTACGCTTGCTAGAAGAAACTCGCGCCGACGCGACGTTCTTCCAAATGTCGAAAGATAGCAAGCTGGTCCAAAAGAAGGTAGAAAGGAACCCGTAATGAAGAACAACGGCGAACACAACGCACACCAGCGTGTGTACGTCGAAGCTGTTGGCGAGCAGAAAGAACAGGTGACTCCAGAACAATGTACAAGACAAGCACAACGTACACCGCGTGGAAAACGAACGAGAACTCTTAAAGAACACATACACGACGCCCTTCAAAAATAGGCATGCGAGGGACAAACTGATGCAAATAATAGTGAGGTAGTTTTGCACGTTGTAAGCTACGTAACGCATCCTCCTTCTGTTGACATTGATCTCATTGTCATTTTCGTCCTCCATCGAATTGTTCGTGTAGTAATATTTAGGCACCCTTATATAACACTTGTCTTCGTGCCACGAAAAGCAAGACTCCTGAGTTAGAACGGGTCTCATTAAAGACACCAGGTTAGGCCTGAATGGTGTTTTGATGTGAACTCGAACCCACGTCTCTCGAACTGCTCGTTTTGGAATGCACTTCAATGAAGACAGCTCAGCCCCGTTGCAAAGGCCGCAGTACACGTTCTTGTAGACAACATCTGAATTATTGTCTATGTGTTCAACAGGAGCAAAGTAGGTATTACATTTCCGCGACATTTCCATGTCTGTCATTTCGGGGCAACTATACACGTCCACTAAATGAGGGTCACAAGGCCTGAGGAAAGTATCCACGTGCTTCAGGACCACTGGCGGAATGTCAACCTGAAGTCCACTTTGGGGTGTTCCTGAGGAATTCCAAAACGTCGCTGTGCTGTCCAAGTCGTAATTGCACAGAGCACAGAAAGCATTGAAGTACGTCACCCTTTTTCTGGTGGTCACTGGTATCATGTAGAAGGCCTCCTTCGAATGCGTCGCATTCTCACACGATTGGCGCACGCCGTCATCCGGCCACTTTGGGTCACACACTGAGATAACGTAGAAGTTTCTTCCGAAATGGTGATCTACGTTCCGCGCCACGCAGGTTGCCGGCGTTCTCGACGACAAATTGGGTCCAGCGTCCCAACAGCAGTCACCGTAAAGTTCACAGTTCTTTGCGCACGAACACGTCACTGCGAAGAGCTGCTCGTCGCAAACAATCGGTGAAGGGCTGCAGCCATGAAGTTCGTGTGGACAGCGAAGAAGATTTTGGAGGGCGCCGTGTGGTATGACTGGATGATCGCTGTTCTCCACACTCCAGGGAAGCGTTACATTGCAATCCCACTCCGAACACAGTGCACCGACCAGCAACAGTAAGGTCACAACTGCCGAAAGCATGTACTCGTTCATGCCTTCATGAAAGCCGGGACTGTAGTTTCCTCAAGGTGGACTCTCTGCCGGTTCTGCGTCTTGAAGCATTAAGCTGCACGTGAATAAAAACACCCGCTTAATCTTACGCTGAACGAATACGCCACATAAACACTTGAGAAAAAAAAGGTGTATTTCGTTCGCTCACATGCTGGTTGTAAATAACTTTGTTTAATCATGATAAATCGACAGAAGTGCGCGAATTTGGGCTATTTAGCTCTAGCATGATGTTCTAAACACAACGAAGGGGGCAAGATAAGAGTATCTATGCAATCCTCCTTAATTCTTCCTGTTCTAATGTCGCCTCTGCTATGATTAGCATGTCGGCATGGCAAAGCGGAGTTGGAAGTGGATGATGTATGCTTATAGGCATACACATAATAACTAGACGTGATTTTGTTCTACGTACCGACAACGGTAACATACCTACAACGGGAATTGTCTTTGTCATGGTATTGACGGAAACAACCATTGACAACGTGTCTGAACCAATGCCTGAGGTTACACGCCTTACTACAAACATACATACATTCTTACAAGAACTGACATTTGAGCTAGTTTGTAAGAAGCCTTACTTAAAGCGCTTGTGTCCTTGTTTATTGAGCTTTAAGTGAAGCGTACATTCTTGTTACCTAAGCATGTTGTACAATCGACCACGAAAGTTTACGGACTGTGGGAGCTCAGAAAACGTTCAATTTCCGAGCAGCCTGTAACAGTAGTCAGTAAAACCTAACTTCACAATTTTGCTCACATATACTATAGTAGAGGCTGTAAATGCGAATACTATATGCTGCATTGTGAGGCCGTGCAGATATCCAGCTTTCTCTCTGATTTCGTGGCCGAGTGTACCTTCACCCGGTAAAACATCACGGAATTCGTGTTTGCAAGAATGTGTTTGAACAAAATGCATGCGGTGATTGCTCTGCCTGCAAGTTCGCACTATGCACGAGCATTACCTCGCAGTACGTACCTGAAGGGATGAGCGCCTCCTGAACGCGGATAGACTTGCGTGCAGCACATGCTTCCGCGGGCGTTCGTTTCGTTGTTTTCGAGGCGACAGACGCGACGCGTTGTGCATCGAGCTCATCGAAACCCGCCTGGCGAAGGCCGAAGGCGATATGGTACGCACGTGACGACTGTGACGCGAAGGCGAGCAACGCCGGTTGAGGGTCCGTACCGTCCGTGCCAGGGGGGTCTCGTCGACCGGTTTTCGTGCGCGGCATCAGCCCTTTCCCCAAGGTAGAATAGCGCATACTGCATATTTGGCTCAGAACTTAATTTGAAGTTTAAGCGCACATATCTCCCCGCCGAATGCTTCGTGCAACTGCCAGCCTATGCAAGGTCGACATGGCTCTCGTGATATATTTGTGCGCTTTTTTGCTAGGGATTTGCAGGCAGAAATATCAAGCGGCTTAGCGTGGCGCGCGTAAAAGGAAGGAATGCGCCGGTCGCAAAAGCTGTAAAAGACGGGGAGTGCGTACTAACGACAGCACAGGGATCGCCTGTACGACACCTCGCCTGACCAGCCAGTGTGGAAACCTGCGGGTTTCCACAATGTCTAGAAAAATTGTTGCTTCAGAAAGAATGAATGACAAAACGGCACTCAATGCGCCGGTTTTACGCCACTGGGGTTTAATAGCATCTACACACCTTACGTATTAATTTGCCACCTAGTACTGCGGTTTCTTGACGTTACTAAGCAAAAACAAAAAGAAAGAAAAAAGAAAAAAAACGTTTTAAACGACACTCACTTATTGTAAGTTTTGTAGCCTCTTCTAGCATTATAAAAATAAATTATAGGGCTCTACCTGCCAAAACCACGATCTCATTATGAGGCACGCCGTAGGGGGGGGACTCCGGAAATTTGGACCACCTGGGGTTCTTTTGCATTTCACCCCCATCGAAATGCGGCCGCCGTGGCCGGGATTCGATCCCGCAACCTCGTGCTCAGCAACCCAACACCATAGCCACAAAGCAACCACGGTGGATGATCTAGGATTATAGAAAACTGTCTAAAGCAAATTAGGCCTCTTAATGCTCGTTTTCATCGGGTAAGGTGTAATGTAAATAATGTAAACATGATACCTCAAGGGAACGTCAAAGCTACAAAGCTCTCACGCCTCTTCCGAAGTGAAGAGCTTGTGTTCGCTAAATAAAGGCCACTCACTGCGCCTGGCTGTAGGTGCTAGCTTAGGTGCTCGAATATCTGGATACGTTTCCCGTCACAGATATCAGGACGCTTAAAATTAGACCCGCAATACTACGCTGAAATTGTTAAGCCGATGATGCTACTTTCCGCGAAGGGACACGTGCCGAATCCCCTATGAAGACTCGAAACAGCATCGCTGGAACAGAGGAACAGTTACCGTTGTCCCAACCAGCAGCCGAGGATCAGCCGGTGACGTATTTCTGTGTGAAGTATTTGGGCGCGGAGTCCAGGAATAGGTGCTTGGGGGCTCTAAAACATCTGTGGGGAGACATATTCTGATTAACCTGCTTGATTTTCTACAGGACTCGGTCCCATTGTCTAAGCATGTAATGTAAGATGGCTCAGGTTACAGCACTGGTGTACACACACACACACAGACACACACACAGACACACACACACACACACACACACACACACACACACACACACACACACACACACACACACACACACACACACACACACATTATATATATATATATATATATATATATGTATATAACGCTCGTGTACCGTGAAACTGATGCGCGAAAATAACCCAGTGCCTTCCACTAAAGCATGCCTAATAATCAGATGAACATATTGTCATGTAAAGCCCCAGAGTAAATTTGTTAAAATAGGAGTATATCGGTTGTTATAGATGCACATCCGCCCCTCTCCCTCATATGGTATTACTGGATGTGGGAATTATAGGGCATATGGGTTACTGTGTAGTGCTAGCGGAGACAACAATCTTTGAATGCTTTGAGTAATGCAGGTAGCCAGAGCACTGAAAACTCGAAATGGACGGCTTTCATCTCAGCCCTGTCAAGTGGAAGGGATCACAAAACAGGTATCTTATCTCTGAGATTGTCATGCTTGATACATCGTTTTCACCTTTAGAAACTACTAAGCAGTGCTCGACAACTTAGTACCACGCGAGATACTATAGATGATGCTCCTTAAAAGATAGTTGCGTAGCTTTCATTTACCGAATATGGGAGCTAAAACGGCCTGCTCATAGTGGGACAGGTAGCAGCCATTCTGACTTATTGGTTGGTTTGCCATTACTTTGACCAGGTAGAGCATGAGCGCAACAGACCACTTTTGACTGACGGGAATATTGACCAAGGCACTATCCTGGGACTGAGTTAGTGACTGAGTGAGGGCCCGAAATTGAGCTAAATCAGTGCAGTCTGCCAATAAATGGCTCCGCGTCCCCAGAGGCCTTGTGCTTCCCCCTCCCAATCAGCCCGTTCAATCAATCAATAGACAAGAATATTGTAGATTAAGAGAGTAAATTCTTTCGAATACCTTCTCGTAAAGTCGGCACTTTCATGCGAATGGACAGTGGCGCAAATCCTAATGGACCCCGTCTAATACTCTAGCTTCCGCTATGCGAAGTAAAAGGATAAAAATAAAGAAAGAGACAGCTCCAACAGAATCAACTGAATGAGCAAGGCAACTGTGTACCACATTTGTGAGCTAATCGCCCATTTTCAATGTCCAACACCCTTCGTGGTGCTTTCTGAAACCGCCGGTTATTAGAACCTCATTCACCTTCAAATTCCGCAGCTTGTTGCCCAAAAGCAAACATGGCAGCCAATGCTCAAGCCGCAAGGTTGTTTTTTTTTTCATTTTTATTGCTGTAAGCTTTAAAGACAACATTTGTCATACGGTGCGGCGATTCCTAAATCGCCATTAGCGACACTATCAGCTTCCGGATCAGAAATTGGAAAGCATCCCTCCGAAAGCTCCGAATGGAATCCGCAATGGGTGTCGAATCGCAGTGACCTGGCGTGATGGCAAGCAGGGCTCGTCTAACTTAAGATGCGAAACACGAAGTGAGACCTTCCCTCGAAATGGCAGCTCTGTCGGCATCACGGCACCGTTTCCTCTTAGAGCGACCTTGAAGCGGTCTTTGTTGTTGTCTGGCACGTTTCGAGCTTCGGATAAGGAGATGTTAACACGATAATAAGCGCTAGTAGTCAGCAGCAGTGCTGGCTGGGATGACGTTTAGCCTTAGGCACACCTAGCTTTGAGAAGCAAGCCGGAGACTTCCCGCTGCGAGTATCCCAGCTTTGGCATCGCGGAGCGCTAGATAGGTGATCTGCGATTGCGCTTGCGCCCCAAGCTTTTGCCTTCATTCGTTCTTTTCATTCGCCGAGACTTCATTTCCTAGGCGATATAGCTTAGCGATGTTCTCGGATCTGGATCTCTTGGTGCTTGTGGAGCTCCATAAAACGGCAAGTATAACGACCGGGTACGTTAATTCCTCCGCGTTTCTGCTGCTCCTTTCTCTGAATTCTGTTTCGGGTGAGGAGGTAGTGGCAACACTTACACTTTGGTTTCAGCCGCCCCTTGTGGTCCAATACCTGACGACCCTGTGAGCTCTCCGAAAGGCTTTGCTCCAACGTTCGTACAGGATGTTCGCCACTTGCCAATGCCCTTTTCTTCTAAAAGCTGCCAACAAACGCATCGATCAAACGGACAGTTATACGCGTTGGCTTATGAATAACAAGTTCCAGAAACCACTGCTTCAATGTTTGCGTGAGACAAGTCTGTAGGCTCATTTAGATATTTAGGTGAGCAGCAGGACAAGCAGTTCTAAATAATAAAGAAAGGCACTTTTGGGCAGTCCTTAATTTCTTTCATTCTTTCTCTGTTTATTCTGGATAAATAACGAAAAAAAATTCCTGTATATATCATGCAACTCCTCAAGCCTTCTGCCTGATCATGCCATCATTCTTTTGGCGGTATCTTTACCGCTACGTGTACTATAGCGCTCAATATGAGCTGCAACACGAGAATACATATATTTTTTTTTTGTGGGCGCTGCCGTGCTGCCGTACACTGCCTACACAAGATATCTGCTGGACACCGTTCAAATTGCTGGTGCACCCACGAGAAACATGGCACTTCTCATTTTTACTATTCGAAGAATTGACGGATGTGTGCCTGTATTGCAATTCATATTGAGCGTGACAGTACGCGCAACGAACAAATACGTAGCATCATTTTGATGGCGACAAATGACGCACGGGTTCTGCGCGCACTGCTTTAACTTTTGACATCACGTCACAAGAAAGTGTTCCATGTACCACGTAGCCAGAAACGTGCCGGTTGCGGTGCACGCATTCCGTGCACATATTAGAATGCACAATGGTTGATGAGAAGCTATACAAAAGAGGAATTGCACTGTGTCGTTAATGGTACAACAAGCAGAGCTTACTGAATTAAACGGTGGCACATCAAATTTTTTTACCAGCCGCAGTGGTTCAGAGACCAATAATATTGCACTCCTGAGCTGGATGTTAGGTCCAGTTTCCGGCTTTGTAGACTGCATTTCGGCCAGCCCGAATCACACAAAAAATATCCCGTGTAATCACATTGTCAAATCAAATCAAATCAAGCTTGTTCATTATAAAAAAGGAAACAGTTACATTTCTGCTTTTACAGACGATGGTCCCAAAGTCGAAGACTGTTACCGGGACCCTCGGTGGCTAACTATAAGAAAAGAATTACATAGGTGGCAGGAAGAGCTTGAATTCTTGGGCACAGTAGTCACATGACTGCTTTTCCTTTCCTGCCTTCCCTTCAGTGTGTCTGTTGCAGTGGCATACCAATGAGTATATATATGCTTACCAGATGCAATAAATCAATTGTTGAAAGTTAGCGCTCGTCCCGTGTTCCTGCTTCGTGCTTGTGTCGTTCTTGCGCTATGTATCCCAGTTAACGTGTAAATGCTGTACTGATGACAGGTGACAATTGTATGTATCAACATAGGCAGCGATTTCATAGTTATTATGACTATGAGTAAAAGCAAAGTGATAAAAGGGCCAAGTGTCTTGAAGAACCGTTCTCCAACATGTGCCGTACAGCAGACGGCAGCCTCTCTCCTCCAAGAGAGACTTGGGGACTACCTTCACATCTTCGTCGATGGATCCGTGATACCGGAGACGGGCTCATCCACAGCAGCCTGCGTTGCACCTGCCCTACAAAAGAGCAAGCTGTGCCGTCTCCCGGGACATGTAAGCTCTACCGCAGCAGAGCTAGCAGGACTCCACCTTGCTGTAGACCTACTGGCAGATGAGCTACCAGCGATCCCGGCAGCCATATGCGAATCCAAGGCGGCGCTGCTCTGCCTGCAGAGCCGTGACAGGGCTAGCCTTGGGGTTACGCTGCTCTATTCAAGACTGACGGCCCTTCAGGACGCAGGATGCTCACTATCCCTGCATTGGCTACCGGCACACGTGGGGATACCAGACAATGAAGAGGCGGACACTCTTGCAAAGAGTGCCCATCACTCAAGCGTCCCCCTCAGCCCTGCTGTAACGGCCGCAGACTTCTCGAGACACAGGCTGCGCCGGCACATATCCCTGGGTCGGCCTCTACGGCCTCTTCCACAGCACGGCCTCCCACGAAGGGATGCCTCGTTGCTGCTCCGACTGCGAGTGGGCTGCAACTGGACGGCAGCCCACCGGCACCGCCTTGGGAAAGCCACCTCGCCAGCTTGTGCCTCCTGCGGTGAACCAGAGACTCTGGAGCAACTCCTGCTGGTCTGCCCTGCTCACCTGCAGCACTGCGACCGACTTCTGCAGGAGTTCCACCACCTGGGGCTCCCATGTTCACGACAGGAAGATATCCTCTTCCCCTGTCGTAATCAGCTACCAGCCGTCCTAAGTGTCGTCGAGTACCTCGACTCGTCGTGGCTCTCGGCGAGACTATAGGAAATTTCTACAAAGACGAATAGCCTAACGGCCATCCCACCGCCTCGGGCTTCCTGATCCGCCACAACTTCGCTTCTGCTGGGTCACCTCCTTCCTATACGGTCTCATCATCATCAGCCTGGTTACGCCCACTGCAAGGCAAAGGCCTCTCCCATACTTCTCCAACAACCCCGGTCATGTACTAATTGTGGCCATGTCGTGCCTGCAAACTTCTTAATCTCGTCCGCCCACCTAACTTTCTGCCGCCCCCGGCTACGCTTCCCTTCCCTTGGAATCCAGTCCGTAACCCTTAATGACTATCGGTCATTACCATGGTCATTACCATTACTATACGGTCTATCACCAGCCTACTCCTCCTGTTGAACCCACTGGGCCTTCCCGGCCGGGCTGCTCTGATGCTGCTAGGACGACCCTCTACCTTTCTCCCTCCTATACCCTCTCTCTCCTTTACTCCCATCTCCGGCACCCTGATGGCGCTGAGCCGTGCTCCCGCATGGGTTGTAGAAGATAGTGCTAGCCTTTCCTCCTTTCCCCTCAAGAACCACTTCTCTCTCTGAAAAGAAGGCCCGTGCTTTTATTAGAGCGCGAATGCCAAATGCCGTTTTTTTTCTTAATATTGTTAATATGGGAGTCAAATTTGAGGTTAGCGTCCAGGAGAACACCGAGGAATAGAACCAAGCCACCGGCTGCAATTTGACGAGCACCAAGTGTTAACGCTAGCGGAGAAGTTAGGGTCCTGTGACCCTTATTCAATACTATATATTTAGTTTTCTCGGGATTAATTATTAGGTAACTACAGCGACACCATTCTATAATGTCAGTTAGGGCAGAATTTAACTTTGATGTTGATGAGATTAACGACGTGTCTGATAATGATAAGATGGTGTCATCGGCGTATAAAACGCAGTGAGATGAATGTGAAAGGTCGGGTAGGTCATTAACGTAAATAATAAATAGTAATGGACCGAGAAAGGACCCCTGGGGTACACCTAGGTTGATCATTTTAGTTTGAGAAAGGGCACCAGCTACAGAAACCACGTACTGCCTATCGAACAAATAACTTTTTAATAGAGTTAAGGCGGGACCAGTAATACCGTATGCTTCAAATTTGGTGAATAACATTCTGTGATTAATCTTGTCAAAAGCTTTGGTGAAATCTAAAGAGACAAAGCTAACGAATTTACCACAATCTTTAGATTTTTTAATAACATCGGTTAAAGAGAGCAATGCTAAGCAAGTAGAACTTCCGGAACGAAAACCGAACTGACAGGGAGTAATTATATTAAATTTTTCAAGCTGGTTATTTAAGCGTTTAACTAATAAATGTTCAATAATTTTACTTGAAGAGGAAAGAATAGATATTGGTCTATAGTTAGAAAGTAGGTCTTTGGCACCCTTCTTGAATACGGGAATAAGCTTAGCCTTCTTTAGAGATAGAGGAAAAGTGCCGGATTCGAAAATGCGATTAGTTATGATAGATATTGGTTCAGAAATAATATTGGCGACTAACTTTAAATGGTGTGCGCAAATGTTATCTAAACCCGGGCCTGTGTTTTTCAGGCTACAGATTGTTAAATACACCTCTTGAGCAGTAACAAGGGAAAGAAAAAATGAGCGAGGTGACCTAGGCAAGGTTGGCTGAATGACTGTGTTGTTATTTATTTCTGAAACAGCAAATTAATCGCTCAAGGCATTGGCAACATGAGTGGGCTTTTGGTATGTTGTACCATTCTGGTTAATTTTAGAGCATCGTTCAGCTGCAGAAGATTTATCAATAAATTCGTTCAGAAGCTTCCATTGCTTTTTTGGCTTATTGCTGTGTTTATTAAATTAATTTTCATAATAGCCCCTTTCAGCTTGTTTAAGTAGTGTGTTAAGAATATAACAACATTTCTTATAACGCAGGGCCAAATTAAAATTAGATGGTTGCCGTTTAATTTTTCAGTATAGGTATAGGACGCACGTTAAGTATTCAGCTTCAGATTACACTGGAGACACATCCACAACGGCTATCCTTGCAGCACAAACGTAGCCTTGAAGATTGAAAACCTCGCGATAATTCAAATTTTTTGTTACATGCATGCGATGATCATTAACATACGCCCGAGAATGTTCTCGCAGCTTCACTGAAGGCCGTCTATTGGCCCTAGGTCACATTCCACCTGGTGCACATGGCATCAGCAGCGTCTTCATTAGAATTTCAAGGATTCTTGGCAAAGCAAGCTGGCTAGTGCGAACTTCGCAATGCCGAACATTTACAGAACGTTCTGATAGTGCTAAACCATGGCAAACGCACAAGAAATGCAAAATATGTATTTTGTTACCTTACTCGCGTATAGTGATAAGCAGTTGGTGAGGAAAACTTATCGGTGTGACTAGTGCAATCTACAACGATGCTGAGAAGTATTAAATCGCTTTTCGTGGGTGTATTCTACAAACTTTTTCGTGTTAAACTGGAAAGGAAAGTAGATTACGTAAAGCTACTTATGCTTGCCGCGCATTGGAAAGATGCTCTGAATTTATGGCACGTCTCTTCACAGCTAGTTTAACGATGCTAGAGTCACAGTACGTGTCTGAAGAGTGTACACAAAGTAGCAATAGCAACGGGAAAGTTTTGTCGCTGGCTTCATCTTCGAGGCTGAGATATATTTCCTTGAAAAGCGAGGAACTGAAGTTACCAAGTTTTCGTTGGTAAAAACTGTTTCTTCTCACGAACGAATATTCGCTATACGCTATAACTATATTTTTGCTGCGATGATTTGTCGGCTCTTACTCCTAGAAGTAGCTTTTCACTGCAACGAGGACCCCTCCCGCCTTTCTAAAAGTAGTGACGAGATTAGCGTACGACATAAATGGTTGTATTTCAACAGCGTTAGTCGTCAAGAAAAATGAAATTGCCGCTGCGCGTAGTCGTTTCCGGTTTAGTTCGCAAGTGACTTTTACGCAAGGATGTACATAAGTGCTACCGGAGAGCATAGCATTAGACAAAACAGCTCATCGTATACGCTGCCTAAGCCGTACTCTTGTCCGAATGCGCAATTTTTCAGTCAAGGACATCTTCCAACACTGTCATCTTCGGATTGTCTCACCTAAAGGCGGGTTCAGCACATGAATGGCATCTGCAATGGATATTCTCATAGCATCAGGACTAGCTGCGGCCTCTGTACATCACTAGACGGCGTAACACTCGGCGCTAAGCTGTAGAAACGCATGTTAATCATGTAGGGCAGCTATAGTTAGCGAGGCGCAGCGTTTAATGCCTGTAGATAGAAGAACTACGCTAAATGTAGTTGTTACTTGGTGGTCGTCTTTCAAAAGTAGAACGCTCGTAGTAGCATGATTAAGTTCCCAGAGAGACTCTCGCAGAGCCGTCCCGCTGAACCCAAGTATGTCATTGGTCATGGCTACGTCGTCGGCGCTCAGACAGCAAAAAATTTAAAATGTGACCGAATGGTCAATCCGGAAGCACAGTACTCAGCCTCTACGGAATGTATACGGCACTGTAGCAAAAAGTATACGCTATATATACTGTTCAATCCAGGAATGGCATCCGCGACTGGTGCACGTGTCTTAAAGCGCTTACTCTTGTTTCCCTCGTCGCCTCTCTGATACAGAGGCAAGCTCTACCACGCGAAATGCTGGAACCTCTGCTGGCATACCGTGTTCAGTCGGGGATCTAGAGATGAGACCTTTCTGCGGTCTCATCAGGGCTGGCAAAAGGAAAATGTTAAGTTGAGGTAGTATCTATACAGAGCCATTAAAAACGCTATAGCTAATCGTGAATCAAGGTAGTGCAACCTCAATGATCCTTGAGATCACTGCGCTGTAGCGACGACGTTAGAAAAGCGTTGTATGTTACAAAAAACGCTCTTCCAGTTCCTTGGGGACGGGAGCCTATTTATCCGAGAGAGATTCACGACATTCGCTTGCCTATATATTGGCGCTATCGAGGCGGCAGCCGGATGTAGGTTACTTATCGGACTCGCTAACCTTCTCTCCATTTGGCACCACTTTCCTTACCTGCTTTGTTGACTCGCGTGGTGACACCGAGACCTTTTACGATGGTGCTTTTAATACTACGTGCCAGGAATGTGGAAGCGTTATATGGTAGAAACTAGCGCGACTTCTTTTGATGTCTAATGATATACGCTTCTGTGTTTGGAAAGCGTTATTGAATGGCTGCAGCGAAGCCTTCAACTGTGAAGAAACGCGTTAGATAAACGCGTAGAAATATAATTGGCTCCATTTTCCGCATAGAAAGTAGCGCCGAAGAGCGATCGATTTTAAAGCAAGAAAACTCAGCTTGCGATGCGGTTTACGATGTGCAGTTATCAAGCACAACCATAATCGTGTAAGAACGCTTGCGCCTTGTCACTCGCGCTTGTACTAAAAAAAAAAAAAAAAGAACTCAGCAGCTCATTCCACCTTTTGGCGCGAATACGCCGTTTCAGGTGGAATTAAATCTAAGGTCTACTTCAAGCGTTACAAAGTGAAACTATGGGACGAAGATCCAACGTATCTGATTATGCCGCAAATAATCAATTTAAAACGACCTCGTAGATGTGTGATAAGTATTAAAACCTAAAAAAAAAATTGAACCCGTTCTGAGCGAACAGAGTCGATCGGACCTGATGCGACAGCGAACTGATCCCTCTACATATTTTGTAACACCTTGTGATCTATCTCCCTTTCTCGCTTCGCATTTATTATCTTTAGTTGACTTTAGTCGACTCCTGACAGCATGTAGCGCAGCAACGACTAACCTCGGGACCATAGAAATCTGCGCATTTGTGGGTGCAACACGAACGGTCATGTGTTGAATATACCACGACGATCTGGGCAAGGAAGTCAGTAACGATGCTGCTCGACGCAGCACCGTTACCGCGTCCCTCTTGTCCTTCGGAGGCGCGGTCAGGTCGTGACCACACACTTGTGGAACGTACGCCTCGATGTCAAGTCAACGCCCCGCTGGACAACCGATTTTAACGCGACAGCGCTAGGGGCACCGTGTCGCAGAATATCGCCGGCGTCGGACGTCGTTTCGGCGAAAAGATTTTCGAGCAACCCATACCCAAGCTCAAGGAACCACCCATGTGGCGCAAGGAAGTTACTAAACTGTTTGAATTTCTCAAGCAAAAATACGTAGAAAAATCGTAAAGTACAACTTACGCATAATCTACAGACATGATAGCGTCGGATTGGGATTTGAATATACGATAAAATATAATTATGTTACGCGAAAACTAAAAAAAGCTCTTTTTCTAGCGTTTCTACCAATCATAGACCGGCAACGGCGTCCGCCATTTGTGTGCACCGGCGCGCAAATATCTTGGAGGCCACGGAGCTACGCACCCGGCTCTTTGCAACACCTCCAAATGGCGCTCGCCTCCGTCGCATCGCGGCCACACAAGAGGCCGCGTTTCTGCCAGATCACGGGCACCTACATATTTAATGAGCGATTTTGATGGCCTGGATACAAGAACCAGGCTGGTCGAAAATTACACCGTAAGCGTCCATCAGCCACTGACAGGAAACGGCATGACCACTGTCGAAGAATCTCTTCTTCCCCAAGAAAAAACAACTCCTCTGACAGAAACGACAGTAACACAAAATAGAGCCTCTCCAGAAGTGGAAGCAGAGTGTGGTGACGATATCCCGCGGTAACTGCCTTGCACCGGTTACGCCACAGACAAAAGGCCCCCGCAGCAATTAAACATCGCGCGAAGCGGACACGTGAGCAGCGACCAGATTTAATAAAGCGGTCAACTCCAAGGCCACGGAAACCAGCATGCATGGCCCTCCAAAATACCCTAGCGACGACGCACTGCAGCAGCACATGCTTGTTGGTTTCTTGAAAGGTGCATTTGGGACACAGCGAAGATGGGACTATGCCCCACTGCTCTAGTCTCACGCGTTGGGAGCACTTGCCACCCTGGACGGCACATGAAGTCGCGAAGGTGGTCAGGCAGAAATGACTGCGTTATCGCACCCCACGACACATTAGTCGAGCGTGCGTGGCGCGCTGGGGAACTAGAAGAAGCAGTAAGGCTGACATTGTATCCACAAAACGGTTTTCAATAACTTCTACATCAGGACATACCTGTTGTACGTGGCGATAATATGCCACGGCTGTAGAGTAAAATGCAGGTGCGTTTAACACTTGTGGTCTGCGATTTAAGTGTAATCCGTCCAGCCCTGGGGCCGAACCACGCTTCATGGAAGATAATGCTGCCTTCCCCTCATCAGCACGTTTACGACCTCGTTCTGCCAACTCTTCTTTGCTGAGGATCCGTTTTAGCGTCATTCTTAAGCTTCCGTGGCATGCCGCCGCGATTGTCGACGAGCCATCGCAAGCTAAGAGAAAGCGGATCAATCGCCAAACGGCGGCACCACCCTCTTCATCCGGTTATCGATATTCAGTGCAGTGGCTCGGCCCCATCGAATCCCTCTCCACTTGAGCATGCTCCTCGCCTCTTGTGAGCCAATTAGATAAGACAAGCCGCTCAGTGCAGGCAATGTTATTCGTTTTTCAAGCAAACAAAAGTGACCTCCTATGAACGAGGGGAACATTTGATTGGTTTGTTCATACAACCCTGCGGGTGACCGCCCGATGCTTGCGTGGGCGGTTACGCAAATTTGACGTCAGGAGATTGGAATAAGACATATTGGAATAGTTTTACGTTAAACGGCCCCAGCCACCAAAAATATCATGGACGAAGTGGGAACACACCCAAGCGAAAATTATGCCACCGACCAGGTAGTAGCACGCACGTACACGGATACAATAAACAAAGAACACACATGCTTCAATACACACTCTCACACACATGCACATACGAATACATACGCCCGTACTACTTCGCAAAGCGAGCCAGCATCAGCGTACTATTACGAGAGCACAGAATGTGAATGAACGTTCACGAGCAAGAATCCATTGATCAACCCAATGCTAGACCTTGAGCAGCGTACCACTTCTGAGCCAAAACAGTATGTCACCCGAAACCGTTTTTTGTGCTTATCATACAGCCACGTACACTCAATATGCGTCTTCGTCAAGCGGCCGTGATACAGCCGTAGGCCGGAACGAACTCGAACAGGGATGCCGAGATCGGTATTCGCGTCACGACTCCGCAGTTGTGTGAACGTCGAGGCAGCACAGCACTCAGCGAAGGACCTTTCTTGCAGCTTAACGTCCTAGGGTGCAGTAATGCGATGCAGTGTGGGAAGATCAACGCCTGCCTCACTATGGTGAGCACTAGATGCAATCGCCTACTACGCAGGAGGGACAGACCTTGAAGGGCGGCGGATGTCAAGACGAGGGTAGCAGTCAAACCACAAAGAGGCGTCGTGTTAATTATAACTGTCAGCACACCGTCACAGTATGGGTCCAAAGAACTCGATGTACTTACGTGCACTCGACGTATTGCAGAGCGGGGATTGCAGGTTTCTTCATTCACCAGGAAACAAACAGCTTTGAGGCAGGAACAGAAGTTCACACATGGTTAGCCGCGGGACGACAGGCGCTGAACGTCATCCCAGACATGGCCTGGTGAAGGAATATTCACCGCATGCGCCCGATGGCAAAGACTGCGGAACTGAAGCGACTAAGAGGCGTCGTGTTAATCACCCGCTAGCACATGTCACAGTACGAGTCGGAAGAACTCGGTATACTGATGCGGAGGCGGCGTACTGCAGGGTGGGAACTGCGGGTTTCATGCAACTGAGAACGAGCAGCCGTGAGACTGGAGCAGAAGTTCAGACACGCGCTTAGCCGCGGGACGACAGCTCGGCCTCCTCCTCATAGAAAGAGTCGATGGATCAAATACATTAAACATTAATAATAACTGCGTTGCCATTGCCAAAGATGCTGCAAACGAATTCTTGAACGCTACGCACTGTCAAGACAAGTAAAATGTGTATTTTTTCATAAAAGAATATAATCGTACGTCTCAAAATTATGCCCCAAATATCTTATATCATGTTTTCTGTATATTTAATAAGTAATGCAAATGTCAGACGAACTTTAGAACTATATCGGTTTGAAACCAGCAAAGCAGTGCATGCCGCTGATATGAAAAATGTAAAGGCCATGAAATGTACAAGTTGAGGGCAAATATTTGAATGAAAATTTGTTAGCCTCCCGGCATTTCTGTCATTTGCATCTCTCTCTCTCTCTCTTTCTTTCTGTCCATGTCATTCAAGAACCTTGTTTACATTTTTGTATATATGCAACAGCCAGGGAAAAATCTCAATGACGCTGTCCTTTGTTCCTATGTATTGCGCAGCAGCAGCTGTCATCGGTCATGTATTGTGAGTAATTGCACTTAAACTATAGTCAAAACAGAGAGCACATATAAAAAGCAGGAGTTCTGCTAAATATAAGAAGGCGAGTCAAATGAAAGGGAGCCAATGCGAATATGTGACAAACGGGGTACTTTATTTAAAAGTAGTCTCCATGAGCATTTAGACATTTGTCCCACTGACTAACGAGTCGCGTAATGCCCGTCTCATAAAAGTCCTTGTGTCGCTTCAAAAATCTGTAACTGACTCTACGTCATCGTCCGACACGAATCTGGTTCGTTCCCTTGAGCAGTTTTTTCAAATGCTCCCAACTGTGGAAGTCGCAAGGCGACAGGTCTGGGCTGTATGGCGGATGTTGCGGCGTTTCCCCCTTGAACTTTGCCAATTTTGTATTAACCACATCAGCGACGTGGCGACGGTCAATGTTGTGGAGCAAGATGATCCCATTGCTCAATTTTCCACGTCGCTTGTTCTTGATTGCGACGCGCAGCCGATCCGACGTTTCACAATATAGGAAACTATTGATAGTCTCTCCAGGTTTAGCAAATACGACCAATAATAACCCTTGACGATCGAAAAAAAGAAGTCCACAACACCTTTCTGGCAGAAATGACGGTCTTTCCTTTCCTTGAGGGTAGTGAATTCAAATGTTTTCACTGTAAGCTTTGCCGTAGTGCTTCACGCTAGTAGTAGCGGCACCATGATTCGTCGCCGGTCCCAATTGCAGACAAAACGTCGTCACCCTCATCGTGATACGGGATTAGATGAGTCAAAGCAGCGCCGAACTTCTCCGTGTTCTGGCGATGGCTCAAAGTCTTGGGCATTCATTTCCCACACAAGAGCCGATAACCGAGATGTTCATGAATTATGGTGTGACCCGAACCGTGACTGATGTTCACACGCCCTGCCAATTGACATCGATGCTTATCCTCCGTTCTTGTCTAATCAGCCTTCGCAATTGTGTTGGGCGTGATTGCACGGCGGCTTTGGCCCGGTCATTGATCGTCTTTGCAACTTTCACGTCCTTCTTCGAACCGTTTGCTCCAACGCTTCACAGTGGCCAATGAAACGCAATGTTCAACACACACGGCAGCCATACGGCGACTAATTTCTTTTTAGGAAACATGTTCATCTGTCAAAAACCCCAGGACACCACGCTATTCAACTTTTGGAGCGTCCATATGTCACGCAACCATGTTCAACCCAGTGTATGAGAGCATTAAAAAACATTTATCCTCACCCCTGCATGTCCCTTTTGTAAATGAGAACGGAACCATTATTGAGCGGAGTGAGTTGGCGCTCTTTCAACTGACTAGCCCTCGTACGTTAGAAATGCGAAGATACAATGGAATATACAAATGTGAAGACATAGCTTGATAAAGGGCAAAAAAGTGCCACTGGAAACAAAGTTCACTGCGCATATACACAAAACCTCGCAACAACATATTTAAATATACGTATAAGTCTTCAATAAATCTACGTAGTAAGAAAAATCACTATATATGATGCGTCAAACAATGCAAATAAACATGTTGCGCAACCACAGATTCACAGATCACAGCCCCCCCCCCTCCAATCTCCCATTGTATCGCGTGCGACGGAAGGTGGCGCGCTTCCTCCCCGCTTTTCTCCCTTGCGCACACAAGACTGAGCCACCATCATCGGCTCACCCATGTCGTCCCTCCCCTGCCCTCACGCAAATACAGCATGCGGCGCGCGGTCACGATGTTATCGCCCTCGGACTTTATTTATACAAAACATGAGGGCGACGGCGACGGCAGGAATGTTCCTGGAGTCGCCATATAGCTGCTATCGCAACATTATAATAAGAGTATTCGGCAACTGAAGCGTCCCGTGGCCCATTACTTTCCGCAAAAGAAGTAACAAAATAGAACTTTCACCATGCGACAATTCGCTGCGCCGAAACAGTCTTTTTTTCTTCCTTTTGTGGGGAAGGGGGCACCGAAATGAAATAGCGCAAAGGAAAGCATGTTGGCTACAATTGACTGCCTACTTTGGGCACCTAGTGTGGCTACCGAAGGAATATAGAAGAAAACGTGAGACGCTCGGTCCACAGAGAACATTACGCATAATGCTGGGTATCCTACACCGGCGAGACAAAATTTTCCAGAGGTTGCGCTCAAGCGAACGCGTTGCAATCCGTCGAGTCCCCGCAGTGCTGGTGGCGAGCGACTATGCATTGTTTCTTTTTCACGTCTGCTAACCAGAAAGTGTCCAAAACTCTGCCAGGTGAAAATCCAGTCGGCCAGAGAAAAACGAACGCGCATCGAAGTGCGCCGCGCGGTGGTCGATGCAGCAAGAGGAAAACGCACGCGCTCTGTCTGGATCGGCAGACCGCGGGTATCGAGAACAAAAAAAAAAATAAAAGAAAAGGAGGCTCAATGTGTCCTCGCAAACAAAAGTCCAAGTAGAAAAATAAATAAGAACTTAGTTACCTTTGCTGGCTTTAGTGTCTTGACATGGATGCTTTGGCGCAGGTGAAAAAAAAGATGTTGATATTCTTTTATGACATGACGGCACAAATGAACCACCACAACGCTTCGTCTCATCGAACCTCGAACCTCGTTGCGTGCTTTGTCAACTTCTTTGATAATGTGTTGATTTGGCTTGTCTCGTTGTATGGTCCAATGCACGACTTTAGAAAATTCAATGCACTTTGGGCATCAAATGTTTATAACAGCATTAAACCCACAAAGTTTCGGTACTGAAAATCTCAAGCACGACTTTGGAGACGTCAATGCACCTTTCGCATGAGAAGGTTATGAGAACTTTATACCCATAAAGTTTCAGAATTGAAATCCAAGCGCTCCGTAGATTCTGCGGCCTCCGCGAGATGCCGAGACGAGCCCGCTCGACATATATATATATATATATATATATATATATATATATATATATATATATATATATATATATATATATATATATATATATATATATATATATATATATATATATATATATAGTGCATATTTTCACCGTCCCTGCGAGTTCGTCTTAACGGGAGTGTATCTACTGTATACATGATTCTCTGTAACCCGCCGTGGTTGCTCAGTGGCTATGGTGTTGGGCTGCTGAGCACGAGGTCACGGGATCGAATCCCGGCCACGGCGGCCGCATTTCGATGGGGGCGAAATGCGAAAACACCCGTGTAGTTGGATTTAGGTGCACGTCAAAGAACCCCAGGTGGTCGAAATTTTCGGAGTCCTCCACTACGGCGTGCCTCCTAATCAGAAAGTGGTTTTGGCACGTAAAACCCCATAATTAAAAAAAAATGATTCTCTGCCACTTAAAGGAGTCATGGGAGGAGGAGGATAAGTCACTGTGTTTTTAAGACTTGCCTAAAGGCGCAGCCGAGTTGTACGCGTCATGAGGAATATGCTTCACTCATAGAAATCAAAGAACTACAACACGGTATTTTATGACAAGCATTTCGTGAATGCTGACAGCAGTACACAGAACGTTCAGTCAAGAAAGTATCATCACAAAAGGACACGCTGTCTTTGAACCACGATCTTTCGATCTTAAAACGTTAAACGGCCTTGACTGCTTACCCTGCTAGCGCAAGTTGGCGATCACTGCAGTGCCTCCTTTTTTATGAACGCGTTATTAAGTTTGCCTGAACTTTGTCTGAATAGAAGCAAAAGTCATAGAGAGTATGTTTTAGATTGCCCTAACGTCATCAATAATCACAATGTTTGATTCATTGATTTGGATTAAATTGGAAAAGTTGGCAAGTATAGTAATACTGGCTTCTCCAAAAAGAATGGGTTGTTCAATAATTTTTAGATGATGAGAAGAGGTGATATGAAAACGTTCCCAAATTACAACGAAACGGCAAACATGCTAGATGTCTATACTAATTGCCGTGTTACTTTCATTTAGAAATGCTAGTAAGGCTTTTGAGGCGTATCTGCGTAAGGTCACAATACCTCATGACCCAATCAACTTTTCTACCTTGGCAACTGCTGTTGGTACATACCGCAAAGTTTTTTCTGTGAAGTTGTATATGGCTAGGTTATGGAAAGATTGCTTGCGTCTATCAAGTTGTGTAGATCGAGAATTTCTTCCCAGTGGAATGATCCCGAAGACAGTGCAATATCGGGCCCACCTGCGGCGGAGGTGAAGCAGCCTTTAAGCACTCCGCCAACTTGTAAGAAGAAGAGAGAGGAAAGGCAGGGACGTTAACCAGAGGCGAGTTTCCGGTTTGCTACCTTGCATTGGGGCGGGGGACATAGGGGTTGTAAAGACGACAAAAGGCGAGAGGAGGAAAGAAAGAGGAACGAAAATTCATTGCCCTTTCACTCTGTGAAGAATGATGAGCAGCGAAGCTGTGAATCTAGGTTTTTTACTGGCGAACTGAATCTCCGCCGCGGGTCGGCCCAGTATTGCACAATCTTTGGGATCGGCCAACGCATAGGTATTGCTTAACGCCTGCTTCACCTCTACCGCGGGTCGACCGGACATTGCACTATCTTCGTGATTGGCCCACGTACGGGGAGCGCTTAACGCCTGCGTCACCTCCACCGCGGGTCGGCCCGGTATTACACTATCTTCTGGATCGGCCCACGAATGTGGAGTGCTGAACGCATGCTTCACCTCCGCCATGGGTCGGCGCGGTATTGCTCTATCTTCGGGATCGGCCCACGTATGAAAAATAGTTGGTTTACGTCCACGGAGACTAGATCCGCGAGATCCTAGCCATAAACAGCTTCGTAGCAAAAAGAAAGAGAGAAAACAGGTAACAGAGAAGACGTTCCAATCACAGGCGGTCACGCAGGCCTGTCGATCTCAAGAAGCGCAGTAGCGCTTGCACGGCCTTCTGATGCGACGTAAAGTCGCGTGGATGTTTCAAAATGCTTTCTTCTAGCAGAGGCTGGCCATACAACTGGTTCACCACGTTGGAAAGTGATTGTCTCTGCACATTGTGCTGCGGACACTGGCAAAAAACATGACCAATTGCTTCCGCGTCGCCGCAATCGCCACATGCTCCGCTGTCGGCCATCTCTATGCCAACTTGCAAAATTAAGTTTAACATCTTGGGCCCAAATACAACCCGTATCAGATATTAAACTCATCAAAACAGATAGTACACTTTGACCCGCGTCGGCCATGTCTTCGTTCGCACTGCCCTCACTTTGTCGGAGTTCCAAACGCTTGCGTGTCTCCTTTCCTTTCCTTGAACTCTCCTGTGGTGGCGGTCCCGTAAGCGTGCTGCCCGCCAGGAGTGCGAGGCGCACAGAAATGCGAGCCGTCCATGTGGCCCGATCCCGCAAACTTAGAACGTTTCACCGGAGCAACGGCCAGGTTTCAGAGGGAGTTTGTGGACAACCAATTTTTGTATGGCCTGTTCTGTGTGTGACTGCTTGTAGTTTTCGAGTGACCTCACGACCAATACTGCGCTGCGGGACATCGACCAACGCACGATCGCCTTGGCTACGGTTAAGCAGTGTGTGCCGTCAGAGTGCGGTGAGGCGCGTCTCTGTTGTATACGCGTAGGAATTCGTTAGTGAAAGGGGTCGTGCCATGTTTCGCAACTATACATGCGCGCGTATACCCCCGGTGCCTCACCATCTTCCGAGGGTCAACATCGTGGAGTAGAGATTAGTCGCGCTTCACCTTCCATTTATATGCATGGAGCGTTTGAGGCCCGGCAATGGAAAGTTTGCCATTAAGGTGCCCACATACACAGCTTCGCTTATCATCCACCTTCACAAAGTGCAATGGCACTAAATGTTTTTGTAGAAGTGAGCTACAACAGCTGAAAAAGTGCTGACTATAGCGATGATGATAGAAACCACAAATGAGAAGGTGGGCCACCCATCGTGCATTGCAAGTTACAAGGGTAAAATCCTAAGCAAGATTACGTAACCTTTGCTGAGATTTTATGTACAACTATTTGCGCCGGGCCTGTGGCACGGGTTACACAATGACAGCTACTCTCACGTATTTTGCAAATAAGATTACGTTCAGTCTAGCCCCTATTCAATTCAAATAATGCTTCAGTGGTGACTTTGAACACAGGTGAACGCTAGAGTTTCAGGTACCTCGAGAACCGTCTATACGATATCTTGCGTTCAAGTTCAAGGGCTGCACGTTTTCATGAAAAGAAACTTATAAGCAGCTTTAAACATCGCGACACAGGACACAACCAAGGAATCACAGGACAGAGTACTGCGTCCGGTGTCGCGCTGTTTGAAACTGCATATTACAATATGGACCAACCAGCCAGAACGAACACGCTTTTAACCTTGTTAGTTTTGAAACCGGCCAAAAGTAAGCCGTGCTGCACTAATACGACTTGGAAGGAAGCTATCCACTGTGGATGTGGGGCACCGCATAGGCGTCTTCCTTGAAGTTTCTCACCGCTGACATAGCAGATGACATTAAAACTCTGTGTGTTTCAGTGGTAGCTAACCGTCAGCTAAGCGTGCAGAAGCGCTAAACGTTGCCGTAGCCGAAAAGGACATGGACTAGCGAAGACGTCAAAAAAGACAGACGACATTTGTGTCCTTTTGCGCTAGAACAATGCTTATTTCTGTGCAATGTGAAAGGTTGGGCGAGTTGGTGGTTTTGATTCGTGTGGTATTTTCAGACAGTGCTAAAGACGAGGGACTAGAAAGAAAAACGGCAAGCACCGGCACTAGCTGGCAACTTATTGAAAAAAAAAATGACTTGAACGTAAGTATATAGCACAGCTAGTGCCCATACGACCCAAATGAAAAGTGCTCAAAAACGAATAACCAAAGCCACAGAATGAGAAGCAATGTTATTTCCTCATGGTTAAGGTAACTGACGAGGCACGTATCTCAGGTAATCAAGTTACTTTAGTGATGCAATACATCAAAGTTCATTTGTTTTCTGGTAACTTCAATTAGAAATTACCACATGTGCTTGCCCTTTCTTCTTCTTTTTACACTCCATCAACCACCCCCGGTTCGGCGATAAAGTAAGATAAGTAAAAAAGGATAACTTTAGTTTTTTTTCAGCAGCACTGACTGCATCGTCATCGCCAAGTGACGTCGCCGAAGCAGCGTCCCAGTAATGTTAGAAGGTATCTTGAACAAGCTGTACATTCATCTAAAGAATTCAGGAATGCTACGATGCTTCTTATAGCCCGTGCACTACAGTAATCTGTTCCTATAGAACTGTGTTTTCGGCTGCTCCTGGTGTGTCGGCGTTTCCACTGATCATTCGTGCACCCCACAAACTTTAAAGGGCAATAAAGTAAGTCATGCTCCAAGGTTCTATACACCATTACCTCGAGAAGCTAGACATTGACTGAATGTATCCTGATGTTTCGCCACAAGATAGTAAATAAAAAAACGCCCAGATCAGTGCAGAAAATAATAATGCCATGTCTCAGGCACAGTACATATTCTGTGAGTAGTGTCCCAGCGGCATGGGTACCTCATGGGCGCTGATAGTCTCTTGTCTATCATAATGGCGCTTCAGAAAAGGTAGAATGAAATTTTATGCGACAGTATCGGATAGAGTTGAAGCCAGCATAGCGCACAAACTCATATAAAAGGTCACGGTGAACGTTTCTTCCTCGAAATAGATACATTTTCTTAAGGTGCTTCAAAAAATTGTGCATATACTCACGGTTGAATATAACACTGCAACTGTCCTCAGAAGGCGCGAATTTGGGAGAGTAAGGCCAAAGTAAATACAGGGAAGCTAATCATATTCAATTACTGTTAGCTACCCTGCACTAAGGAAGGATGATAAATGGAGAAAAAATTCACCGACGATTACGATATGCCCTAGTGCGAAATTTAAGCGCACCTCTATGCGAGTTTTCATTTCGCATTATATTGACTGGCGCAGACAATCTGTCTCCTGCGCCACATTGCAAACGGAGCGAAGTGTTGCATGACTACCTTGCTAATCGGGAGATCGCGAGAGTTCTTTGCCCTTTACCAAGCTGTATCTTCGCATTTTTTATGTACGAGGGCGAATCAAATGAAAGTGAACCTACCCACCCCGCGCAATAATGGTTCCGTTCATTATCTGCGAGGCATACGCGAAGCAGAAAGGTATCTCTCATTTACAAAAGTGACACGCAGGTGTGAGGATAAAGGTTATTTAGTGCTCTCATACACTGGGTTGAGCATGGTTGCGTGACATAAATGACACTCAAAAAGTTGAACAGCCTGTTGCCATGCAGTTTTTGACAGCTGAAGGTATTTGCCAAAAAGAAATTAGTCGCCGTATGGCTGCCGTGTACGTTGAACATCGCATTTCATTGTCCACTGTGAAGTGTTAGAGCAAACGGTTCAAAGAAGGACGTGAAAGTTGCAAAGATGATCCAAGACCGGGTCAAAGCCATCGTGCAATCACCCACAACAAAACTGCAAAGGTTGATGAGCTGATCAGACAAGGACGGAGGATAAGCATCGATGAACTTGCAGAGCGCGTGAACATCAATCACGGTTCGCTTCACACCATAATTCATGAATATCTCGGTTATCGGCTATTGTGTGCACAATGAATGTCCAAGATATTGAACCACCGCCAGAAGACGGAGAAGTTCGGCGCTGCCTTGACTTATCTGATCCGGTATCACAATGAGGGTGACGACTTCTTTCTGCAATTGTGATCGGGGACGAACCATGGTGGCACTACTACGAGCCTGACACACGACAGCAGAGCTTACAGTGGAAACATTCGAATTCACGACACCCAAAGAAAGCAAAGGCCGTCATTTCCGCTGGAAAGGTGCTGACTTTTTTTTTCGGGCGTCAGGGGCCATTACTGATAGAATTTGCTAAATCTTGAGAGAGAGAGAGAGAGAGAGAGAGTGAAGAGGAAAGGCAGAGAGGTTAACCAGATATGAGTCTCCGGTTTGCTACCCTACACTGGGGATGGGGGATAGGGGTTAGAAAGATGGCAGAGAGGAAAACGCTAAAAAAAGAGAAAAAAAAAGAAACACGCACACATGGAGACAATATCAATTGTTTCCGATATGGCGAAACGCCGGAACGGCTGCGTGTCGCAATCAAGAACAAACGACGTGGAAAATTGAGTAATGGTGTCATCTTGCTCCACGACAATTCTCGTCCCCACCTCGCTGATGTGGTTACTACAAAACTGGTATAGTTCAAGTGGGAAACGCTGTAACATCCGCCATGCAGCTCAGACCTGTCACCTTGCGACTTCCACATTTTCGGGCAACCGAAAAAACAGCTCAAGGGAACCAGATTCGTCTAGGACGATGACGTGAAAGAGTCAGCTACAGACTTTTTGAAGCAGCAACCCAAGGAGTTTTATGAGACGGGAATCACGCGACTCGTTATTCAATGGGATGAACGTCTAAATGCTCATGGAGACTACTTTTAAATAAAGTACCTCGTTTGTCATATATTCGCATTGGCTCACTTTCATTTTACTCGCCCTCGTACATTTTGCTGAACTCCTGCTTTTTATACGTGCTCTCTGTTGCGACTATAATTTCGGTGCAATTACTCACGATACACGACCGGTGACAGCTGCTACTGCGTAATACATTGGAACAAATGACCGCATCATTGAGATTTTTCACTGGCTGTTGCATATGTACAAGAATGTAAACACGGTTCTTGAATGACAAAGATATATGACAAAGAATGACATTAACATATTTGTCCTCAACTTGTTCATTTCATGGCCTTTACATTTTTCATATTAACGGTATGCACTGCTTTGCTAGTTTTGAACTGATATAGTTCTAAAGTTCGCGTGATGTATTCTTTACTTATTAAACAGACAAAAAAACGTGGAAGCATTGATATCAGTTATTTTGGACAAACTTTTTGGCACATACGAGTTTATTTTTTTATGAAAAATAAATACCTGGCTTGTTTTGACAGTGCGTAGCGTTCAAGAATTCGTTTGCGGCATCTTTGTCAATGGCAATGCAATTATTAGTCATGTATTTGTTCTCTCGACAAATTGTTTAAGAGGAAGCTTTAGCTCGGGCCCAACTCCAACGCGGCCTGTTCAAATACATGTAAAAAGCACAGACGCTTTTCTGAGATAACTCCTGGATCGCTTTGAATAAAATTTGTTGCATTTAAGAGAGAAAGTTAAATTCTAGTACCCGTTTGAAGCGAAATTTTGATTTAGGGCCTGCATTTTGTTTAAAATATTTCAAAAAATTTGAAAGTTAAAAAAAAAACAGAAGCACAACGTTTACAATCTAATAGCTCTGAATCAAAACAGATATTTCTGTTCTATAAACAGCAAAGCGGACAAATTTCGTATGTCAATTTGTACCTTACGTGAATTGGTTACGTTGTGTACAAGGGTACTGCAAAAGCCGTATTTTCATAATACTCATTTTTTGAGTATCATGTGTAACATATCAATTTTGTACGCTGTAGATGTACTGTTAGATGAAACTTACAGAATTATGATATAATTTTTCATTGTTTAGTTACAGAGTTCTAAACTTGATAGTTTCGTTTTTTGAAAATGTGCCATTTTGGCCAATTTTTAATAAGGAATTGACAACGTGAATGAAAAATTCGAAACTAGCAGTCAATACAAGCTTTTCTTTTAAATGCAACAAAGCTCTAAATTTGGTGCAGCAGTTGCCGAGAAAAACGAATTCCTCTTCTACATGTATTTAGATCGCAGCACCCGAGCTAAAGCTTCCTCCTAAAGGCCGAGTTGCAACATGAGCCCCACCCCCCCTTCCCCCCGAACGATATTTCTGGCTACGCCACTGCTAGCGCTGTCATATTTTCGCATGCAAGGCTTAGAAATAACTAGCAAGGCCGAGTCCTCGTTGCAATAATTCTGTGCATAGGCGACAATAGGAACTACTGGACACTAAAATGGTACGACAACACAAGAAGCATAAAAAAGTAATACGTGATGAACCAATGACCTTTTAGGGCACATTAACTTTAATTAAATATGATTAGTCGATGATTCCAAGGCAGTGTTCGGAGAATAACCGCGCACAAGAACCTTTGAAAGGACACGAGTATAGCTGATACAGAGCTGTTCGGAGCAAATGGATTGTGTTTTGTGCCTAAACCGCACATAGATCCCATCGTCGAACTTCTAACCGACGCATACGACGCTTTCATACATCCGCCGACAGATAACCACACTTGTATCAGCCTCGTACATCACAACGGACCGCTGTTTGTTTTTGCTGCGCGTTACTTCATACTATGTGCTAAGACGGTACCGCTTGGCTTCACCCGCGTTGTCTTGGCCAGAAGCACTATCTGCGCAGGTGGCAGCTGTGGCCAGGGGCAGAGTGATCCCATGATGACGTCAAGACGCCTACTTTCGCGGCGCCAACGTCGAACGAAAAAGCCAGCGCTCTCGCCGTAAGCGAGGTGTTGTGACCTTTATCCTTGCTACGAAACACCTTGCACTGACATTTCGCCAAGGTGATCATAAATATGAGCTCTACACACCTTTACAGCGCCAAAATACTGTGTTGTGACCTGTGCTGGTCGTCCCGAAATGGCAAGTTACGTATCCTCAGGTGCAAAGCGGGAGCTTAATGCATCATTGTGTCAAGGTCGACAACACAAAGGGACATTTCTGAAAACTTGCATTGTGCAGTCTTTCGTGCTCCGCAACAAGGTGATGTTTGAATGAGATGTTCTAAAAAAAATTAGGTGACACATAGAGGTGCTTTTGTTGCGAGAACTTTTCCTACGTACTAACACGTAGCACATTGTGAAAACTGACCTGTTCATATAGCATGAGAGCTTGAATCTTGCAGTGGTCCTCACTTCGGTCGACAGAGCCAGTTAAACGTATTAAGTGTTAAGCATTCACCGCCCGAAAAACTATTTCTTCTGTGCTTCTAGAGTAATAGACGGTTCACCACGCACGAGAAGCTTGTCGGAGCTGCAAGACCATCAGATTAGGAGGTTACAAATTCAATAATATAAAGTGCAGCTCTCATTTGTTGAATCGACGTGCTAGGTTACATTAGGAATAGCGGTGAACTCTGTAGCTTGTAAAGGTAAGTTTAGTAGTACTTGGCGGGGTTGAGCCTGCATACTTTCTTTGAGTTTCTTTTACCATATATATAAGTATCAATATTGCACTTTGTATTCGAAGCGGCCGGCGCGAATGAGACTAAATACGTTATTTAAGCTCAGGGTACCAGAAGAAAAACTTTCTTAACGACAGTCCGGAAACATATTATTCTCTTATTCTAGCTCTTGTGCTGGTAAAATATTTGTTGTTTATCCACCCATATTCAACTATGTGCTTGAATTTTTGAACTGATGTCATAAAAAGTCGCACTTCGCCGGAAAAGCGGAGCATCGATTGTGATAGCAAATTAGTGGACAGCTATACGAAGTAAGGATAGCAGTTTTATCGGCCGTATAAACTTGTAAACGTAGGCATACTAAATAAATTAACAAGCATGGTGCCACGCGCGCGTTAGCACACATTAACACATGTCACTCGATGGCCGCGGAAACTCACTGTCAAAACTCTGGAGTGAGGAAGCACGGCAGCTTTAGCGAGCGTATTGACCTTCGTGCTGCGTCTTGCATCAACGGGAACTAAGCCACAAAAAAAAAAAAAAAAAAACCGCGTGCGGAAGAATGTGTCCCTGTCGCAGGTGACTTTCAAGACACACCGGTCTGGACGGGCGCGCACGGCCCTGAGGGGGCCCGGAGTAGAACGCGCCCACCCTCCCTACCTTCCCCCCGGAGCCTAGCGCATGACGGAAGACGGCGCGCTTCCTCCATGCTTTCCTCCGTTGCGTGCGCGAGATTGAGCCGCGATTGAGCCGGCTCATGCACCCTCGCACGCTTTCACTTGCACATACAACGTACGGCGCGCAGCGACGATTTTATAGCCCTTGGAAATTATAGGGAACCACACGGCGACGGCGACGGAAAAGATTGCGCCCGGAGTGTCCCTATAATTGCTATCTCAATAAAACAGGCGGTGCTACGTCCACGCTTGCGAGTCGGCAGGTTTGCCGTACGGTTTACCATCCCCCGCCCATTGAAAATGAACCGCAAGTTTTTGCAAAAAAGGAAAGAAAATGAGTGCTGTTTGTACGTAGATAGCCCGATTGTCAAACTTTAGAAGGCCAGCAGCATCGAACTCAGGTCACTTATTAGTACTCACATGATAGACAGCACTGTCGTAAATGTTGAACATATGGGTGTTAATTGCTGATAGGCAAACTGCTGTCATTGGATGTTAGCGCATGCATGAGTAGTAAAATCGTGCAATCTGGTTTAACATCGTTCACATGCGCCCCATACAACTCGTCGACGGTCACATTTCTTGCAGGCCCATACTTATGACGTGTTGTTGAGCATAAGCGAACAGGACGTTGAAATAAGTACATAAATAGCACAAACTGCTCGAAGTTTCTACTTATAGGTCTAGTACGCACACGTCAGCCCTTACTCCCCTTACTCAACAACCTGTTGCATGTATCGCGTACTGTGAAAGTCTATACAGGATTATAGAAGAGGGGGCGTGTGCGAACAGTGTTTCAAAGGTCAAAGAGTTTGTATATTATTAACAGCACATGAGAATGGAAGTATGTCTCAGTAACCGGGTCTGGTTATACCGAAGGTGGAAATCAAATAATGATATGCTTAATGCCTTCGGCTTATTGCACTTTGGCGATTATGTAATATGAATTGGTCATGACACACTCTGCTGCAAATTATGTTTATCTAGAAGTTGTAAAAACTGTCCACGCAATGATAGCTCACTTCAATGAATACATTTTGGTATAATGACAGAACCAGAACGTACATGAATCTTGGGACGGCTTGTGATCACGTCGTTAAATTCAGCCATTAGGGTAACGTCACCCAATGGAGTTATATAACTTGCCTAACTTATTTCAAACATTTCCATTGATTGCAGATGAAATCAAGTCTGTTTTATCTGACTACTTCTCTTTTAGCTTTCGGTAAGAACGTTTATTATATTCTTAAAAAGTTGAAGGAGTCGTTTGGGCTCTGTACAGAGTTGTTTTAGAACGATCACTATCTGTTAATGCTCAGGTGAAGTTGCAATGACAGTGTTTGCATCTCAGATCTTCTGATGCACATGCGATTTCTATACACTAATGTTCGGGATTTGTTCTGCAATATACGCAATCAACTGCGCTTCCAACTTTTCTGTTCCTAACAGCCAGTGATGTCACCAGAACTGATATAAGTGAACAGCTTATTTTATAGTGACACCGGTTATAGGTATTTTGCAGCTGTATTGTCGATGTCATTGTAGTCGGCGTTATAGCCGCGATACGGTAATGAACATCATGTAAAGTGTAAAAATGTGAAGCATTATTGGGATCGATCGGTGATTTTCTTCATACGGTGGAACGGGTGGTATACCTGAATTTTAACCTGCAATGTAATGCGAGTGAGCACACACCTGTTTTGCGCGCCTAAACAATAAATCGACACAAAACCTGTACACATGTACTATAAATCATACAGACGTCTTGAGGGAATGGAAGAATAGGTGAATGGAATGAAAGTGAACAGATCTCAAAGAAGCGTGTCTTCATTAGCTCGCTTTATTTCACAACAAATACAACGCATTTCACGTGCTCTCATAGGAAGCGATTCGTTTGCCTCTCTACTGCAGTGTGGTGTATAAAATTGAAACAAATGGTCTCCTGCGGTCATATAGGAAACACTGTTACTCGACCTGGTAAACCTGATAAATTCTGTTACAAATACCAAAAGCACACACAAAAAATGTGTCATTATGCATGCGTTCGCAAAGGGATTTCCCAATTTAAAGATCCGCGGCTACATCTACTTCAGTCTTTATAGGCCACTATTCACGCTTCTCAATGCTCCACCCGGCATGGCATCGTCGACCAGCGTATCAACATGAACGTGCCGAACTCCTGACGAAAACACGTCAACACGTCAATAAAGGATGCTTTATTGTTGCAAGCTTCTAGTAACTTAAGTGTTGTAACCCAAACGCGTCTCAACGTGAACCCTTGTCGTTTTCCCATATCTTACGCAGATCCCACATTACAGTTGGTATTCGTGTAATAAAGATTTAGTAGACATTTATTCACGATCAATGTGTTTGCACAAAGCTTCGCATTAACATATATTCCCACATTGCATTTTTTGGCCTGTAAACTTTTTGTCTTGTTACAGAAATAAAATAAACATCTATAAAGCAGTTCACTCCAGACAGTTTGAAACTTCGAGAATCTAGCCAGCTGATTGGTCAGGATATCTATGAAATGAGAGCAGGCGATCCGGAGAACAGTGGATTGTGAGATTGCCCTTGCGATGCGCAATGTGGTGTGGAAGACATATCGCAAAATTTTGAGCATCGGAGGCTTGTGGCGCTTGCGACACGACCGCGTACAGCTCGTAATAAAGCGCCTATGTTGATCAGCACAACGGGTACACAATTATGTCGCTCGTAAAGTGCAATACATTTGATTTTATCCACGGCGACGGAAGCGAAGAAAAAAGCCAGGCGAACCTGCCATCGCAGGGAGACGGTATAGGCCTAGCTCGTTGGCCGCCGGATTCTGGGCCAATAACCCTTAAATCCTCCCCCCCCCCCCCCCCCCCCCCCGAACTTTCTCGGATTATCTTTCACCATAGGGAGCTCTTGCTCGGAATTTTACGGTAAATATGCACTGCGAAAAACAAATTTAAGCATACAAAGCCGAAGAAGCGAAGTTAAGCGCAGGTTAAGAAAGACGAAGTAGCCCAACAGTGGTTCTCCAGATACGCAGAAAATTGGATGGTCGATGCACAGCTGTTGCTGAGAGATTCGATCGAGCACAACTCTACGAGTACGAGGCGACGCCTTTTAGTATTTGGTATTCCGTATCGCATAGGTTTGCTTGTGTTGAAGGGAAAGCACGTACCCGCGGCCCAGCTCCTAGGCCGTGTACGCGCAGAGGGGTTTTGTGTGTTGCCTCCGGTTAACGACGTGCCCAGAATAAGGCACTGCCGTATTCGACGGGTGGACCGCTTACAAAGCCCTGCCTTAGATAGACAGTGAAGTGCAGACTGTTCGCTTCGCCGCAGTGCACGAGTACTGCTGTTGATAGCGCACAAAGCACTGCGACGCTCAAGGCTACTCCATGTGAATAGTGAAATTGACGAACGCAGTGATGCTGGTGGCGTTAGTGGTATCTACAAATACTCATCAGACGTGAATGAAATTGATACTGTGCATAATTAAAAGGGCCGCTTTTCGATGTCGCTGCAAAACGCACTTTGGGTTGCAAAGAATTGCGAGATTTTTTTTTTCTCGTTTAACGCATGTGAAACCTGCGCCACCGTAGGGTATCGTGCAACAACGAAGGAGAAACGGCTCAGGCATGGCTGAGACCTGCAGGTCAAACTCTGATTATTGGTCAAACTCAAATATTATATCTGCAAATATTACGCGCGTTCTTGCAGTATACGTCAACAAAAGCATGGGCATTTGAAAGAAGTTTAGTAGCGTTCAGTTTCCAAGGAAACGAAAACTGCGCACCTAACAGGAGGCACACATAGCTAATGTTGATCGTATACGTTTCTTGTTTTTCCATTCGATAACATTTCGCGGTGTTTTGAGTTTTCTAAGACGGGTGTGATGATATTGCCTTGCTTAGTAACTCGGGGGACCAACTGCAATGCATGCTCACTGACCTGGAGAGGCAAAGCCTAAGGGTGGTTCTAAAAATTAATCTGCAGAAAACTAAAGTAATGTTTAACAGTCTCGGAAGAGAACAGCAGTTTACGATAGGTAGTGAGGCACTGGAAGTGGTAAGGGAATACATCTACTTAGGACAGGTAGTGACTGCGGATCCGGATCATGAGACTGAAATAATCAGAAGAATAAGAATGGGCTGGGGTGCGTTTGGCAGGCATTTTCAGATCATGAACAGCAGGTTGCCATTATCCCTCAAGAGAAAAGTTTATAATAGCTGTGTCTTACCAGTACTCACGTACGGGGCAGAAACCTGGAGGCTTACGAAAAGGGTTCTACTTAAATTGAGGACGACGCAAGGAGCTATGGAAAGAAGAATGATAGGTGTAACGTTAAGGGATAAGAAAACAGCTGATTGGGTGAGGGAACAAACGCGAGTTAATGATATCTTAGTTGAAATCAAGAAAAAGAAATGGGCATGGGCAGGACACGTAATGAGGAGGGAAGATAACCGATGGTCATTAAGAGTTACGGAATGGATTCCAAGGGAAGGGAAGCGTAGCAGAGGGCGGCAGAAAGTTAGGTGGGCGGATGAGATTAAGAAGTTTGCAGGCACAACATGGCCACAATTAGTTCATGACCGGGGTAGTTGGAGAAGTATGGGAGAGGCCTTTGCCCTGCAGTGGGCGTAACCAGGCTGATGATGATGATGAAGACGGGTGTGTGAACACTTTTATTACGTGTTTGAGCAGAAATGGCATTGCAGCGATGCGCTCATTGCATGGCAAGGCTTTGTGATCTGGCAGTCTTGATGCCACGAGGTGTAGCATACGAGTGTTATCGCTCAGTTGCTAGCTCACGTACTACGTGAAGCCTGCAGTTCAAAGAACGTAGCACATCCGAATCCTTGGCCATGCGTGGCAATGGCTAACACTCCTGGGTATAATTTTGTACACATACATAAAGCACCAAGAAAGTTGATAGGTGGATGACAGCTGTGTTAGCTTGATTGCTGAAGAACCCTACGCGTGATGCGGAAGATGTGGACTCGACTCCCACTTGCGGCAGGTTATCTTTTTGTCCATTTTCATTTTCGTGTTGCTTTTTATTTATACGTTAAAATAAAGCGTAATGTACCAATTAAATACGATATTTATTTGCCCGTTCCTATCAAGCATAACGATTTATTTTTTCCATGCTTTCGTGGGTTTCATTGTCTATTTTTTCATATATTTGCGATCCCAGTGATACCGCTGCATGCGGCTTCGGAACAATGTATTTACCTGCCATGGTTGCTTAGTGGCTATGGTGTTGGGCTGCTAAGCCAGAGATCGCGGGATCGAATCTCGGGCACGGCGGCCACATTTCGGTGGGGCGAAATGCGAAAACACCCATGTATTTAGATTCAGGTGCACGTTGAGGAACCCCAACAGGTCCAAGTTATTCCGGAGCCCCCCACTACGCCGTGCCTCATAATCAAATCGCGGTTTTGGCACGTAAAACCGTATAATTTATTTAAAAATATATTTCAGAGCATTAGCGCACAATTTCTGCGTTGTTTTCTTTATTTCCATGAGGTAATTAGCCACACAATGATTTCCCCTTTACAATTTTTTTCAGGTCATGTGACACCAGCCGTCAGAGAAGACGACGTGCGGCAAAGCGTTCTTGACAGTCTTGGAAACAGTTCTATTCGATTGGAAGACATAAAGTTTTCTTTCAGGCCATACTTTTTTGTTAAGTACAAATTTAGCCTTTCTCAAGGTTTGCTTCTATTACGCGTGGCCGAAGCACGAGATGCCGAATGCAGAACCGTAGTGACTAAACGCAAATACGTGTTGACCACCTGCTACTTCGATATTTCTCGAAGCATTGCACTCTACGCTGTCTCACGGAAAAAAGACGCATCCAATCTCGAGCAAAACTTCAATGCCAGCGCTACTGTCACGAAAGGCAGCGTACATGTTTCCATCACGCTAAAGCCACCCGGTTACAAAGGTACGTACCAAATATTTGTTATCGGATGTATATATTTTAAATGATACTCCTATTCTATTCAGAGAAGGCCACTTAGTACGGGAACGGCGTGAAAGCCGATGCTAAGTAGGTCTTCGTCACAAAGCTACGCACCGGCTATGCGGTACGTCGTACAGTAGACAGCTGTAGATTTTCCCACTTTAGAGTAGATTATCGTGCTCCGAAGCCATAGTGCGCGGACTATTCAACATTCAATTAAGGAAGTAGTCTACCGAGGCGAGGAATCGAACTCTACTCTGCGTGGTAGTAGCCGCTAAGCCACGACGGCGTACTAGTTTATAGTGTGCATATTATATTGAAGCATGACTGGCAACAATGCCGTTGAGGGCAAATAGTGGCGACGGGGCCGCTTTAAAAGTGACGATATGCTTGCGAGGTTCAACGGATAATAAATAGCGGCTGATTTTGTAAAGTGTGTGCCACTATAATGCAATAGCAGAGCGCTAGCTATTTTTTTAGAGAAAACCTGTCTGCATTTCTTCCTTGACCGCTTCATACTGCTACGAGATGTAGTGGGAGTTGTTAAATTCTTATAAGGAGAGCGCGTAGGCCTAGAAAAAAAAATAAAGCAGAGGGGAGGGGGCAGGCCGGCAGCACGTACAAAGTCGAGGAGGAATTAGGGTGCATGTGTTGGAACACGTCTGCGTCCGGTAGGTCTGCCGCCTGCATCTCCACTTGAAGAATACGGCACTCGTGGTCCGCCCTCGCTACCTGGCAGGTTCAGATTTGGTGACAAATGACCAGCCGGTCCGTCGGGGCCGAACAACGGGGCCGTGCTTGAGGGATGCGGTTGCGGTCCCTTCTCCAAGATGCGAGGATCACCGGAGAGCAGCGCATCCAGCCCGAATGAGCCCTACCAGGAATATATGAAGCCGAGGAATCCGGATGGTTCAGGACTTTTCGAGTCGTTACGTATTGTACGAAGTTCTTAAACTCGGATAAAGTGCCTTCGGATAAGCTGACTTCTTCAATCGCTTCCATGAAGTTATCCAAGAAATTATGTCTATATCTGAAGATCGTTTTCGAGCGCTCCCTTCCTGTTTTATGTTTCGCGAAAATATACATAAAACTGACAAATGTTAAGGGTGTTTTAATAGGAGTTGTCAATTGATGTTGGACACGCAGAAAGCCAACAGTCCTAGTTCCCGGAACCAACAGCAACCACAGCTCGAGCCTCTTGCCAGAGTGACGGTAATGTCCTCAGTACTGCGTGCGTCTTCTTCACAACACAAGCTTTTTATATTCTGAAATATAATAGTAAAGAAAATAACATACAAGGCACACAATATCAAGGAGTCTGAGCCCACCTAAGCACGTCAATTAACATAAGGAGCGCATGGGTTGAGCATTGTGTCTATCGTGAGTTGGAGGTGTTGGATGGGAGAAAAGTCGATGCGCTGAATCTACGCAATGACTGATAGATGCAGAAAGGCATCCGCTGATATACTGATGATACTAGTTGAAGAACCGTAACAATTCATTAGCTCCCGACAGCCAAGCGAAAAATCTCAGCAAAGTATCGTCAGCGTCTAAAGCAATCCTCTGCATTTTACTAAAGAGAACATTGTTACTTAGGAGGGCACTCATAATCTGTTCATTATAAGCTGAAAACGCCACTCCGACTAAGTTTAATTTAAATGCTAAAAAGGCCACGAATCACAGCTTCGGCTGCTATACAGGCAATTGCCATGTCATTTGAATGAAATTGCAAAACACACCTGTTTTAAACAGCTGCTGAAAAATGCACATGCCGTCGGCTGCTTTACATTGCACGGGTTAAATTCTGGTGTAGACGTAGGCGTAATAAATGCGATGTCTTGAATTCCGGGACACGATAGCGAATTCTTTATAGAGTATGTGAAAAACGGAATTACAAAGCTATTGTCACTGAAACGTTGTGTGAAATGAGTCCTGTCAGAAAAATGCGAGCGTGAGTGAGGAACATTTTCCCCTGACTATTCTCTTCTCTTTATCTTCCCAGGTTATGGAGATCGTCTCACGGTGACAGTGTATGTAAACATGACAAGCGTTAGCATCAGTCACCCGCCGGATGCATTCGGTTCTTCGAAAGTTCAAAGAAAGTTTCAGAAAAAAGCCCACACTCATATCACAAGAAAGATTGTGGAAACGTTGGAAAAAGCCTTCAAGAATGTCGAAAATCGGCTTCGTGAGATCTGGAGAAAGTCTACAATGTTAAGCTCAACCAATGCGCCCATCACCACGACGACAGGCGAAAGCTCATCTGATGCCACAAGCACTATTACCACAGCTACGACTCAAGGACTGAGCACTACCACAACAGACACTCCTGCAACAGACAAGAATTCAACAGAATCTACGTCTTCAACTGCGAGCATAAATAATTGCTAGTCAATGTCAATACAGCAATGAGCAGCGATGATTGGGTAATGTCACCCTTATTCACGTCAGTGCCAGAATTTTCGGATAAAGTGATTGAGGTATTGCGGCATCATGTTTGCTATCTGTTTGAATATTAGCAACTGAGAATGTAGTAAATGATGTAGTTTTATGCCGTTACGACATTACTATTTTGGAGCAATGAACGAGCAACAATGTCAATAAGTAAGCAATAACAGCACGTAATCAGCGCAAGTACGTCAAACAACAGAACGCGGTTCTACTAAGCATAATAACGTACTCGTTCAATTTGAACAAATATCTTGTAACTACATTACTTGCTCTTAAGGAATGGAAATACTTTATCATGTTCATTTGCCCTGACGAGACAAACATCAGTTTGGTAAACCGCAGAGTGTGGTGGTACTTCGTGTGGTACTTGGTGTGGTCTAGGCTCATTCCTGCACAAAGATAGGTGAGGTAATGGGTCTCCATGACAGAACTCCGAGCGTTCTCCAATAACGTTCGCTCACCCTCCTTTTTCTTTTTCCTTGGGTGAACTAGGTTCACCCAAGGAATGTTCGAATGTGCGAATGTTCTAAAACGCATAATTTTCGTCAAAACTGTGTTTGTATAGCCATAACAGCAGCGCTCGCTCAAAACACTGCCACTTTTGGGACCTAAAGTGCTCTCGGAAACAAAGGACAAAACAACATACAAAAAGCATTTATCACTCTTTTTATACAAAAATGACAGCTAGCCGAAAACGAACATTAGTTCCTCGATGAGACGCTTAGAGGAATCGATACGGTTGACAGACCATTGAAAATTATCGAGCGAAGAATGTTCGCTCATACCGGACACGAAGGACTAGATCTTCGCGGGCGCGATCACGCGAATGGAAGTGGTTCCGATCAATATCAGTGCCAGTTCCGTCTGAAAAGCAAAACGGTTTAATCACGCAAAGACTACCGACGAGCTAGCTGTCGGTCTGGGCGCCATGGTGCCCAAGTCACAGAGAAGGAAGCAAGTTCCTCTAACACCCGAGTTTTCCACGCAGTAAAGTAGCGCCAGCATCTTTATGATGATTGACTATATATAATAGCGTCCCATTCGAAACGGCACGGTGCCAAATAGTCGCCCAGCGTGATTGAGCTAATCAGGTTCGACTACATCTGCTGCAGTTCAGCATTTTTACCTGTCTCTATAATCTGTCTCTTCATAGAACCTCTATCTCTACATTGTAAAGTTACCTAATTATTTGTTCTTAACCCTCCAGGTAATGACTATGCACATTAGAAAGGGGACGGGCAATTAGACAGTATACAATGAGCAGTACAGTATTCAGAAACGCACAGCTTGACGAAAATTGACGAGGTGGTAATATACAGATAGATATACACAGATTAATTAAAATATCGTTTCGAGTAACAGACGGAAAAGGAATAGCACGCAAGCCTACTAAAGTAAGGTAATTGGAGCAGGTTGCTTATGGCTTGTTTATAAAGGTGGCAGTTTGGCCCGAAGGGCGAAGTATCGACAGCGATAGCAATGTTTAGCGTCGCGCTTACACGCTTTCGTTTGGGGCCTCTACTCTGGGATTCAGCCACAGCGATGATTGCT